>NW_005843071.1:237762-274419 GCF_000455745.1 Alligator sinensis
TGCCCTTCCTGCGCCTCGTGGGGCAGCTCAAGGTGGGCGCGGGCCTGTGTGCGCGCGGGGGGCGGGGGCTGCGTGTGCGGGCGGGTGTACGTGCGCGCGCGTGTGTTTGTGCATATGCATGTATGGGCATTTGTGTCTGAGCGCGCATTTGGGCCTGCGCGGGCGCATCTGTGCATGTACATTGGTGTCTGCATGGGTGAGCGTGCCTTTGTGCACGCGTTTGTGTATGAGCATGCATGTGTGCATATCTGCGTGCATGTCCATTTGTGCACGTCTGTGTGTGCATGCGCATGCGTGAGTGTGCATTTGTGTTTGCATAAGTCTGCGCTTGTGCCTGTGTGCATGCATGTGTGTTTGTGGCTGCATGGGTGCATTTGTGTACGTCTGTGGGTGCATGTGTGAGTGTGCATTTGTGTGTGCATGTGCATTTGTGTTTGCATAGGTCTGCGTTTGTGTGTGTGTGCTTGCGTGTGCATTTGTGGCTGCATAGGTGCATTTGTGCGTGTGCATGTGTGGATGTGCATTTGTGCCTATTTGTGTATGTGCATTTGTGTTTGCATAGGGGTGTGCGTGCGTGTGTGTGCACGTGCATTTGTGGCTGCATGGGTGCATATGTGCGTATGCATACGCGTTTGTGTGAGTGCATTTGTGTTTGCATAGGTGTGTGTTTGTGCATGTGTGCGTGCATGTGTGCATGTGCATTATGCATGTGGTTGCGTATGTGCATGTGTGTATGCGAGTGTGTTTGTGTATATGTGCTTGCATGCTTTCTGCTCCCTTTCAGGGTTACTGCCTGCCCCTCAGACAGGGAGGGGAAACTGAGGCTTGGGGCTGCTGTGACCCAGCAAGGGCTTCCTCCACTAAGAGCGGGTTGGGCACCGGGGTGAGACCTTGGTGCTCCCTGGCATGTGCCCAGAGGGGCAATGGCAGGACCGCCTGGATGCAGCACCCAGCAGGTAGTCCACAAACCAGAGGCTGTCTTTGTTCTCAGGTCCTGGCCTTGTCTAGGAACTATTTGTCCACCTTTAAAAGAAAGCGTGGGCCTAGCCCACCAAGTCACTCATTGGCCTTCAGGGGCCACAGGAAAAGGGGACCACAGAATTTGTGTGATAAAGAATGAAAACACCAGGAATGGGAGCGCAGGTCAGAGGTTCAAAACAAGCGTGCCAAGTGGGGACACAAAGAGTCTGGCCTTGTTTGGGAGGGCCGCACCAGCATGCAGTGGACTGGGACTTGCACTGGGGCTGAAACATTTGCCTTTAAGTTCCAGCATAAAAGCTTTGAGCCAAAACTTAGAGATACTTGGTGCCAGGACAGACACTGGGTAGCTTTGGCAATGGCCCTCAGAAGCAGAACAGCATCAGTGGGGTAGCTGGCAGGCAGCTGCAGAGGAGAAGGCTGAATCTGGACTGGCATAGGGTATTCAAATAGGGGGAAACCCAAGTTTTAGCACAGCCTACAGGACGCAGCTGAAAGAGATCCTTCTACTGGGCAAAGTGGGGGCAGATTCTTCAGTAGACCAGAGACCTGTTGTTTTTTGGTTGGCTGATTTTTCTACTTCACTGAGGCTTGAGTCTGAAACTTTTAAGCCCAGTTGCATTTCTGTTCTTCCATGCCTTGAGCAAATTATTAAAGCCCTAGTTTCCCTAGTTTAAAATGGGGATAATGCATCCTGTGCATAAGTTGCAGAGAATAATTACAGTAATTAATGTTTAAACAATGAAGATATATAATGCTATTCAAATGCTGAATATTATTTGGTCATGCTGCATGCATGCAGGTTAGGAAGCTGGAGAAGACAGCATGTGATGATGGGTTGTGTTGTGTGTATGGGTAATGATTGTTAATAGAGTCTTTTCCGAGAATCAGTTTCTTGTGCTTTTGAACTAACTCCGGCTTTGTAGCAGTACTTAGGACTCTCAAACACTGTGGCTCAGTGGTACATAATGCTCAATGGAGTGAATTTTCACTGGAATCACTTAAGATGGGTGGGCAATTATTTTAGCTGGAGGGCCGCTTAACGATAGGGGCTGCAAAGGTAGCTCCTCCACTCCCCCTGGTTGCCATTTTGGGACTGTGAGCCATGGGGAGTCACGTGCCATTGGGCCAGGCTAGCTCTATGCGGCCATGTGTGGCTCCGCACTGGAGTGCTAGAAGTCCCATGTGGAGTCGTGGAGATAGCCCGCCCATCCCGGCCTGATGGTGTGCGGCTCCAGCCTGCAGTGCCAAGAGCCTGACGTGTTGGCCTGGTCTGGTTTGAAGGTGCGTGCCAGCAGATCTGGCTGGGTAGGCTCTGTGCCACCACATGCAGCTCCTGGGAGCTGTGCACTGCCAGGGTGGCTGTGCCTGCCATGGGCCAGGAGCACCCCAAGGGCCTGCTGCTGCTGGTGACAGCAAAGGGCTGTGTGTTGTGGCAGGAGTCCCACACCCCCACCCACAAACCACATCCCCACCCCTCTATCCCCGGCTCCTGCAGGAGCTCCCCTCCCCACTCAGCAGCTGGTCAGTTGGGCACCATTGCACTCAGTGCCTCCACATGGGGCTCCCAGCTGGAGTGCTGGAAACCCCACGGAGGTGGAAGCACAGAGCCCACCCAGTCCAATGGCAGGTGGCCTCTGAAAACTGGCACCTCTTGACAGCTTTTAGAGCGGCAGCCATGGGCCACTAATAATTGTTTTTTGGAGGGGTCCCACAAGCCAGATAGAATGGCATGGTGAGCCGGATCCGGCCTGTGGGCCGTCTTTTTCCTTCCCTAAGTAAGATAAAAACTTGGAAAACGTATATTTGTAAGTTGATTGTTGTTAAATTTTTCCCACTAGCGAGTGCCACGAACAGGCTGGGTGTACAGGAACGTAGAGAAGCCAGAGAGTGTATCAGATCACATGTACAGGATGGCAGTCATGGCTTTGGCAACTGAAGATAAAAAGCTCAATAAAGATAGGTAAGAATACTAATGGTCATTTTGACTAACTCAGTACAATTTGAGTGTTTTAAACTAGTCATTGACAGAAATACCTTACTTGATGAGCTTTAAAATGGAGGATGGACACTGGAATACATATTTTTATATCCTTGGGCAAGGTGATACCTGCCCTTGGGAGATAAGGTGATTTAAGAATTATTAACTTACGGTGCAAGATCCACAACATGTAAATTACACGTAAAATATACTGCGATCCAGAGTGGGCAGACAGCCAACCTCTTCCAGCATAGCAGGCTGCTATTATAGGGCGCCTATACACAAGCACGGAGGCTGCTCCGATGCACTGGAATTCCAGCACGTCAGAGCGGACTCGATTAATCAAGTCTGCTGGAGCATGGCCGTTACTGCAGTCCAGCAGCATCCTGCATCATGTATCAGCATCCCCATGCTTTAAAATGATGGCGGGGGTGCTAGAACTAAAGTTCATTCAATGAGTTTTAGTTCAAGCACCCTGCCACTGTTCTGAAGAGCGGGGATGCTGATACACGAGACGTGGTGGCACTTTAATTAGAACAGCTCTCAGACCTGCTCTGATTAAAGTACCCCCATCCTCTCCCACCACCAGAGCAGGTGTAAAACTGCCCATAGTGTTTTGGCAATAGGTGACAGGAGAGCAGGTAGTAGTAGCCTGAGCAAATAGCTGCCCGAGGACAGTCAGTTGAAATGGACCAGAACTGCAGTCAGTATCATAGGTATATCAGTGTAACATGCTAGCATATAGTTATTGGTTTTTTTTTTAGCAGAAGAAGGACCAACTTTATACTGGAGCAGAGTGGTTTTCATTGGTATAAGCCTGCCCTCCATGTGTCTGCTCCAGTTTTATATTAGTGTAAAAGTATATTGCACTGGTGTAAGTACGGTCTGTCTGCACCCTTAGTAGCTGAAAGCAGCTATTTGGGCAGTTTAACTACATAATGGGTTTCAGCTTGTTTTCTCTTGATTGATCCTTCTCTGAAGAATCACATTCAGAGAGGATTTTGGAGAATTACATGATGAAGTAGAATCCATCTCTTGTATCGCTTCTGACAGATCCTGTTAGCTTTTAGAAGAAATGAAAAAGCATGTCATTGACTTAGTATAGAAAGGAAAACATAATTAGTATTGGATCATTTGCCAAGAGGCATATGGGATCATATTTGCTTTGTCACCTCTGTGAACTAATGGAAATAGAAGGCTCTTATTACTAGAAATTCAGGTTTTCTAATGCAGCATAAACTGCTTTAAATTACATTGCTGATAATTATTCCTCCTCAGGCATTATTCCTCCCCACCAAACTGTTCCCTTAGTCCAGCAGAGAACATACACAACTACCTTTTCAAATAGGCAAATGAAAGAGGGCCTGATTTTCCTACTTTTACATTCTGTAGTTACTTACATTTGCAGAAAAGTGATTGTAAACACTGACAAACAGTTTTAGACTGCACAGATGTAAATACCCTTGCAAAGATGAAGGCAATACAGCATCAGACCTAAAGAATGTAATGTGCCAAAGGTTTCTTGGCTTATTTTATGGCAGAGGTAGAGTAGGTCTATTCTTTTTTATTTTTTAAGATGTTAGACTTAATGTGTAATCCACTTCTCACAAATGGGCTAAATACAGAGACCTCTATATAGAGGTGCATATCATGTCTTTCGCCATAGTACTGGTATGCCTTTCAGTAATTAAGCAGCATAACTTACCCTTTGCCTGCTCTCTCATTCATTCTGTTCCCAGGCCTAGGAGTAATTTGTTTTGTCATTTTGACTTGTTTTATATATGGGTGTCTCTTTATTGCTATATTTCTGTTAGAGAAGACAAGGTCAAAGAAATGTGCCATGTCCTTGCAGTGGAAGCTGATGAGGTTTGTGCTGATCTTTAATTCCTGTGGGAGTTCATTCTTCAGTCTTGGGCTGCCCTCTGAGAGAGCTGTATGTAATAATAAAGAACAAAACAAAAAGCCTTGAGGCCAAATAAAAAAAATGGATTAATAATGCAAACTCACCACTGTGAACTGCTTTGGAATATATAGATGATAAAACTTGTTGATCAAAAAGCATTGTTACTGGCCACATTTTTTGGGAAAAGGGTTGTTAAAGCACAGAAAGGTTTGTTGACTTCGTTGTGAGCCATTGAGACCTACTGAGTTAGTTATTGCCTGCAGAATCAAGAAATCTGTGCTTGATTAGTAGTTTGCTTTTGAAATTTGCTCTGAAATTTTTAAGTCCTTACCAACAGTTAGAGTTAAAGGAAGCTGGGCTGTGCATACTTTTGTGGTTAATTGAGCTGTGAGTATATGCATATATTTTGTCCATTGCATATTAAATTTGGCAGAACTGTGTCTCTTGTTATTTGAGAAATGCATACTTTTTTCTTATTGTTTGGGTAGTAAAATGTATAGTGTTGTTAAATTCTTATGTGCCTTGCTTTTGGAAATGATCTGTTGGTCTCAATACTATTAACTTTTTTTTACTGTAAGCAAAACTTTTGGGTCATGGATATATGTGCATACGTAACAGGAAATAACAGGATTTGAAAGTATATAGGATGAAGAGCATTTTCCTGAGTACAAGGGTATTTTAAATATTACTTGGAGGGTACAAATTGAGCATTTTGTTAAGATTGCTTAAACTGAGCACAGCTATGAAGTTTATAAACTCATCATTTTATTCTTTTCTTTCTGTCAGATGTATCCGACTAGCTCTGGTTCATGATATGGCTGAATGCATTGTTGGAGACATAGCCCCTGCAGATAATATCTCTAAAGAGGAGAAACATAAGCAAGAGGAGGTTGGTATATTTACAGAGCACTAGACTGTATTGGCAGGACTTTATAAAAGTATTAAAACTGTATTTGTGGAATTGATCAATTCAAGCTAGTTGGGAGATATTCAAAGCAACATAATTATAGGTGCATATATTTGTAGATGTATTTTGAGACGCACCCCTAAAACTACCTGCTAATTTGGATTGTGGCTGTAACACCACAAGGGGCAGGGTTATCAAATCAGGGTACTTATAAGTATTCAAATATCAGACATGGGCAGCTGAACTTGCTGGATTTTCAGTAGCTTGAGACGTTAGAAATATTGCTTATGTATGTTCTTGCTTAATTTGGGTGGTGTAGGAGAGAAAGGGGTGGATAATCGGAGAGCCTGACAAATGTGTAACTGTCTGTGTGCAGTTATTTTGGGTGTTAATGCTTCTGTTGTCAGCAGAAACATGTCCAACATCCGCTCTCTCTCATTTCTGGTCCTTTGTATGCAATAAAGCAAAAAGCAAAATATTCCTTCATTTGCAGCTAGAGGGCCCCACTATGCTTAGTAAAACTTCAAAGGGTCTGAAACAGGAAGAATGTTACTATGCTTTCTTTACCCCTGTTTGGCTGCTAAAGGTTTTTAAAAGAGTAATTATAGCAACAGGTACCACACAAAGAGAAGTTTGAATGTAAAAGATTAGATGTTATTCAGATGTTTGCTTAAACATTATATTCACTGTCATTTTTGATGAACTTGTTTAAACTGTTCTTTGTTTTAAAAAAACCTGTTTTCCTCATGCCTCCTAGGAATGTTTGTTTCACTAGCAAAGGTCAAATTTTAATGTATTTAGGCACCTAGAGGCATTTTCAACAATACCTAGCACCTGGGTATTTACATGCATTTATAGGTACCTAAATATTTAAAACATGTTCCTAAATGGCCCTTGCTCCCATTAGTTCCAATATAAGTTTAGCCATAGATTTCACTGGGAACAGGGGGTAAGTGTCCCTAAATATTTATACTGCTGAAATACTGAATCTTTTTAAATAAATAATATGTGAAGTGGCAAGTTTAGGTATAGGTGTATAACTGGCATTAAGCTTGGTGGTTCTTGAATTGTTCATTGTTTCAGTAACAGGCCTTAAGTGTTGGTGGGGAAACACTAGAGAAGGACAGGAATAAAATTACTTAGTTGCAGCAATGTGGAAAGGGGATTCTGCTTAGACCAGCAGTTTGATGTGTCAAGACTGGCCTCCAGAATTCTGCTCTCCCTTAAATAGCATCTGTGGTTGGGAACCTCGGGCATTTTTGTATGTGCCTGGGGCTGCCGGACTTTAATTTAGAGCAGCTCTGAGAGCTGCGTCTCGTGTATTAGTGTCCCCATGCTTCAAAATGGCAGCAGGGACACTTGAACCAAAGCTTGTTCAATGAGCTTTAGTTAAAAGCTCCCACCACCATTTTGAAGCATGGCGATGCTAATACACAAGATTGGCTGGAGCACAGTAATTACTTAGCTCCAGTAGACTCGATTAATGAAGTCTGCTTTGACGTGCTGCAATTACAGCGTGTTGGAGCAGCCCCGTAGCACATGTGCAGGCACCCTCTAGGCCCAACTTCTGATGTGCATTGTTCTCCTCTTTTTCCCTATGACTGGGTAGTTATTTGTGGTACTTCTGGCAAAGCTCTGAGGATTTTTTAGATAGGTTGGTTTTTTTTGGTCAGTGTGTGTACTTTGGAGTTGCCTTTATGGAATATACTAATAACTGAAGGGGTGCATCCAAACGAGTGCACATGTGCTGGGTGGCCCCTCAAAGGCTTTGAGGCACTGCAGAATGGATGCAGTGCACATGAAAGTGTTCTCCATGCTGCACATTTGCAGTATGGAGGCAGAATTAGATGCCAGGAACTCCTAATATCTTTAAAAAAATTTAGCAAAAAAAGGAGGCACTGGCTAGAGTCATGCTCTGACTGCTGGCCAGGCTCTGCACACTCAGATCGCTGCCAGTGTAGCCCCAGGAGGCCCCCAGTGCCCCAGGTAAGGCTGTTGGGGCCAACCTAGGTGCTTGCCCCAGCTTCCTCTACCTCATCTGGGGCAATTTGCTGCGTGCCAAAGAACATGTGCAGGGGTATGCCTGGGGACAAGTAGCAGGGGCACAAATATGTGCTGCTGCTATTTGCCCCTGGGGAAACGTACATTCCTGTTTGTGGGGTTACGCCCAAGAAGTTTAGGTGTTGTCCCCCTATTCTATAAGCCTGAGAGGCAGAGTTGGTAATCGGAGGGTCAGTACATTGGACCCTAACTGCTCATTTTCCTCTAAACTCACTTCCTGACTTCTAGTTGGCTACTGAATAGATTCAGATTATTTCTTCCTTTTTTTTAGGTAAGCTCTTTACTATTATTTGAGCACCTCTGATGTGAAGAATTTGTTGCACAGTACTTTACATGTACACCTATGGAGAGATTTATGTGTTTCAGTTTTGCTAATGCAAGCGTAGGAGGAGGCAGTTACTTTGCCAGAAAATGAAAGGAAAGGGGTTGTACTCAAATGATGGCCAAATCTCTTTCAGGCAGCTATGAAACAGCTGACCCAACTGCTGTCAGAGAATCTCAGAAAAGAAATCTATGAACTTTGGGAAGTAAGTACAAATTATCTGTATTTCTGTCACTTTGCTGAAAATCCCTGTCTTATTTTGGTGAATGTTTGCCCAATCAGCACAATCAAATCTAGGAAATTTAGTTCAGTGATATGAATACTCTCCATTAGCCTTTTTCATTGGACAACTACTGTAGTACATAGGCAGAGTATTATTATGGCTGGGGTTCCTTGCGTATTTTTTTATTATGCCATAGGTTTCACTGTTGTCTTGTACAAGACTTGGTTCACCATCCTCATCTCTACTCAGCCTATTTTTAGCATATGTTACTTTTTAATCTTTTTCATTACACATACGTGCATAGTTTTGATCATTTGTCCTTGCTTCTACCTTCAGCACGATTTAGTAAAGTGGAGCTTCTAGCATGAAGTATCCCTGTAACCCACTGAAAATGCATGCAAACCTTTGGTCTTCCCAACTGCTAAAAAAAAAAACAGTCCTCTGAAGCACTTGACAGATGATGCAGTCAGCTGTGTAGGGGTCATTCTGTTGCCTTGAGCATCTCTTGAGGAACTAACGTAACAGGTTTGAACTGGGATGGGGTCTGTGCAAGACATTTTCCTGCAGCTTTGCAAGTAGCATTGTGTCCTGATCTGTGACAATCCTTTTTTATTTCCAGCTGTGAGCAAAGAGTGGCACTTGTTTCCATTTGTGCTAAAACTGTTGGGTAGTTTTGAAGCCAGAAGAAAAACGTACCAGGAGGAGGCCACCAAAACTGTTTTCACTTCATTTAAGGATATAAACATAAGTTAGTAGGCAGCAGAGTTTTTCTGGCACTGGACTAGAATGACCGACTTGTTCCAAGGCAGACTGGCACTAGGATCTGGCTACTTCCACAGCATCTTCTTACCACCCAGCTATGGCACAGCATGGGCAAACACCCCAACCCCGCTTCCTCCTCCTTTCTTCCACATGGCCAGATCCAACAGCTTCTCAAGTCATAGGTTGCCAACACCTTTACACAAATTACTGGACTTATAATGTGTAGTGTAGTCTTCTGTCCCTCCCCTTAGTTTGTTTTTATTTCAACCTGCAATCCTGCAGTAATCATTTTAATAGTCAGTAGCTGCCATCTTAGAGTGATGAAAAAAGAAGTGATTTCACACTTGAGGTATAAAATAATTTTGCTAAATCTCCAATACTAGCATGAAAGAAACTGGAAATGTTTACCTTCGTGTAGGCCACACCCTGCAGTTGCCACATAGTGAAGTATTTCTTTAGGTTTATAGTATGCTGCATTGCATGCAGTATCTGGTGTACAAGGAGGCAAAGATAAAATTATTTTCAGCTGGTTGGTTTCTCACCCCAAATTAATTTATGGCAAAAGGGCAGACCTTTGTGAGCAAGGGGAGACAGTGCTAAAGTTCTTACTTAGGATGCTACAACAGGAAAATGTAAACTTGAACGATGAATAGCACTTAATAAAACAAACTCGCACAAGCAGTTGAATAAAATAAGTCCAAGAAAATAAGATACGATGTTGAACAGCATTTTAAATTAAGTTATGCATTGACGTAAAGCCTTTGGCTAAGAAGGGAATCAAGGGGAAGGATGTAAAACTGTTGAAATGGAATCTTCAAATCAACTAATGATTAAAGCTTAATTGAAAATTTTAAAATGTAATTTAAATTCAAATTGATTCTTACACCACTCTTTCACTACTGTCAAAGTCCTGATTTTGGAACACAAAGCAATGAATGTAATAATAGAGCCAATTTTTAGTAATGTGTCAAACACCCAAATGAGCATGACAAGTTCATTATCTGAACACAACTGTGCTGGAATGACAAATCAGGATCTTGCCAGTAGATATGACAGTTCCACTATTGGCTTGTTAGACACAGAATGTGGTATACTGTTAACTGGTTTGCCCCTGCTTCCCATGTTACAGGAACTACAAGTTCTGACTGAGTTCAGTAGCAGCTCTGGTACCTGATTATTGCTTTCAAGTCTCTGGCAAAACAGGGATGTTTTATCTTTAATTGTGCACAGCTCTCATCAGTGGGAGGAGTTAAATATATCTGAGAGCAGAATTTGGCTCAGTATGCACTTTCATAGATTTATCTGATGATGCCCACTGATGTCAGTGACATTGGACTAGGATTATGACATTGGACTAGCTACTCCCACAGCTGCTGAGGGTATTTAGTTTAAAATAACTCTCACAGAAAGAAGAGACTCCTGTGAGCATTTTTATGCGGTTGGTTGTAAACAGAAAGAGAAAAGAGATCAAATCTCATACAGCAGGCTGAAAATAACAGAGTAGTCAACTGGTCTCAGGTTACCACCACAGATAGTAACAACAGAATTGTTCAAACCAGCTATAAATGTGAGCAACTTAAAACAATTAAACCATTGCACAAGAAATGCCCACACTTCATCCCAAAGAGCCTGAAATGAGCAAAACCAAGCAAGATCTTTTTATATTATGTATTTTAATTTATCCAGTTTATTTTAAAACATACAGTATAACCAGTGTTTAATAAGTATTAATGTCTTTGTACAGTTCTCAGTTCAGTTAAGCACTTCAGTACATGTTTAACTTTCAGCATACATCTTTCCTCCGCAAACTATTTAAGCGTGTATTTAAATCCCATGAAGCTTAGTGGAACTTTAGCACGTGCATAACTCTTAACTGCTTTGCTGAAGAGTGCAACGATGTGCTGTGAATTTCTGTGAAGCAGATTTTACTACTGAAGAAAAAGCTCTTAACACTGGCACTGTGTGTTTTAGCTTTTCTCTCTTTTAATTGCACATCTGTTCAGGAATATGAATACCAGTCTACTGCAGAAGCTAGATTTGTAAAAGAACTGGATCAGTGTGAAATGATACTCCAAGCATTTGAATATGAAGAGTTGGAAAAAACGCCTGGAAGACTGCAGGACTTCTATGATTCAACTGCAGGTATGAATCAGAAGTGTAGCGTTTGTCTCATAAACAGAAATGGGAGTGAATTCTAAAGAGGGACTTCCCATCATTTTCGTGACTACACAAAGCTTTTCGTAGGCTCCAGGTCTGTAAACAAGTGGGTCAGTGCCATTGACAATGGGAGTACTTGCATAAGTCTTTGAGGAACAGGGGTCACAATGTTTTAACCCTTGACTGTAAGTACAGGGCAGAAAGTGAGTTCCTTGTTGAAAAAGAACAGTAATGTACCAGTTTATAGTATGCTTGTTAAATTTATGATGAATGGGATCTGATCACACAAAGGAATGGAATGGATATTTCAGCAAAGTGGAAAAATAAGTCCGGCTTTCAGTATCACCAAAGTAAACCTGGAATCAACACAGTCGCCTTCGATCTGTTTGCCTTAGGCCTGATTCTTATTTAATGCAGCATAATGAGGCCCAAAAGAATAAATCATGTTTGCATTCACTCAAAGGCCTTTTAAGCAGGTCCCTTTATATCTTGACTGTGATCATATGGAAGAATGTGGGCTTTAGGCTGCAGTACCTAAGCTAGGTATTTTAAGTAGCTTGGATACGTCTACACAAGTGGCATTGACTGCAGGGTAAACCTACCATTAGTATAAATTGGAATCAACCCTGAGTGGACTGCTTCAGAGATGGTTGCTTTATTACTTATTATTTCCTTCTGTAGTACCAACTGCCTTTTGTTTACTTAAATCATCTTTGCAAGGGTAGACAAGGATTTTTGTGTGGTATCTTTTATTGTGCCAGCTGTATAACTGGGAGAGCTGTTGGACCTGTTTTCAGTCATCAGGTGGCCTTCACTAATTGTGACCTGAAGGGCACTTGATGCATGAAAGCTTGTCCAACAGCTCTCCTAACTATATAGTTGATCCAATAAAAGATATCACAAAAAGCCTTGCCTCTCAAATATTCCTTGGACCATCATGACTACAACACTCCAGTCCTGCTGCAACACAGGAAATAGTTTGCAAATTCTGGTTGAATATTTTTGGCCAGGGAAAGATCAGAGGAGTGGAAACATCTCATTTTGCCAAATCACTGTAAAGTGGACCTCCATTAAAAAAAAAAAAAAAGACTAATTAACCTGAAAGAATAAGTAAATGTTTCAGATCATTCACATGTTTGGGGGTATGGGGCACATTTTGGCCATTGAACTAAGAAAACCCAAACCCTTAATACTCGTACAGCTCTGTTCCCATTGACATTAGCAGGCGTTAAGTCAGTTTCATCTGCAGAGGAACAGCCAACTAAAATGAGTTTGGAAATATAAAAAATGGTAGCTGTATTCTTAAGTAATCTCACTGGTGTTCTCTCATCTCCAGACTCACTCTTGTGAAACTGGAGGTGATGGATTTACAAACTGCAAGAATGGAATCTGGAGCTTCATTTCCGAAAAGAAAATGGATCCTTGTAGCCAAGTGCTCTGCTCATTCACCACTTGCCAGACAAGTTGAAAGCGTTGTACCTAAACTAAGATTTAACCCTTTCTCTTCCCAGAATATCTACGCAATGTGTTTGCTTAGGCAATTGGCATGTGGCCACTATACCAGGCTATGCCACTTATCCATTAAACCATATACTTTTCATTTTAGCTCCAAATCAGAAAAACAGTTTGCACATACAACCGTCCCTATTCAGGATAGAATTTAAGCATTTTTTTTGTTATTAATGTGTGGTGAAATCTCATTAACTGTATGCATGTGCTTAAATGCTGCTATGAGTAGGCATGTTCTTGATCACACTCCCCAGCATAAACTGCTGTTCTGCTTTCCCCACCTCAAACAAGGAAACAAAAAAGTGCACAGATCAGGATAAGCCATCAAAAAAATGTTTGGCTGAATTGTTGAACAACTGCTCTATTCTCTAGCTGAAGTTATTTCTGACAGATCACAGTTAGTGTTCACTACTAATGGGAGAATTTTGTACTAATTTGTTTTGTAAAAATAAATAAATTAGGATTTCAGACTGAGTCTAGAGCAAGAATACAGCCAACTTGTTACGGTTAGAGAAATCAGAGAGCATAGTAATTGTTCCTTTTCTTTTGTCTTACAGGAAAATTTAGTCACCCAGAAATAGTTCAGCTTGTGTCTTCTGTTATTACAAAGAGAAATGAAAAAATATCTGCTACAAGTAAGCCAAGCTCATCAGACATTGTCTAGTGGTTGCTCCTAAAATAAACTATTTATTATTTTACACTCATCTTTCACTGCCACAGCATCATTAATTTAAGAAGTTTTGGGGGATATTTTTTCCTTTACATTTATTGGAAAAATGTAGATGGGATGTATAGGATAACTGCATTCTAGATCACAGGATGCTAAGGATCAAACACTATGAATGGGGCTGCTTTTTTATTAGCTTTGAGTGTTTGATGGCACTTCACTTGAAAGCACTTTATCCTGAAGACAGAGTACATTTCACTGCAGGCAAAACTAATTACAACACTGAATGTCATGTAACTCCTTTCAGTCACTGAGGAAAAGTCTAATTATTGTCTTTAGGCATATATCCATCAGCAGAATGTAGCCTAATAATGATAAATCCAGCTCAGAGAGAGAGAGAGTACAGTTCCTTCCTTGTGAAGTTTCTCCTTCTACAAATATTTCTATTCTACCTGCAGTCTAATGAAAATCCTCTATGTGCATTTAAGCCTAATGCATGGGCACACATTTATACAAGCCATTTATTTTTTAGAGACCGGTACATTCTTTGAAATAGTGTGAAATGCTGTTCTCTGACCCCAAAACTCATTTTGTGAAATTATTTAAAACTGACTGTTCCTCCGTGAATTTTTTTTTTTTTTTTTTTTTTTACTGATTTGACTTTTGGGTTGGTTCCACCATCATTGCATCATGTTGGCGGATGGATTAGACTGTATTCAGCAGGCACCAGATAAATTTCCATCCTGCTATTGTAACCAAAGCTAATGCACTAGGTTGGAAGGGAAACTGCCAAAGTTATGTTGGAGGGACCAGCTTGCTGTGAGTTTGCTACCAGAGAGCAAGGATGTTCTGTACTTCCCCCAGGAGGGAGCTGAAAGACCCAAGTGATGCACCTAAAAAGAAAACCACCTGAGGCGTCTGAAGGACTGAGGAATGGATGGTAATATGGTCTAGTCTTGGTTCTCAAGAATTGGCTGTTAGAAGAATGAGTATCTGAAGCAGGCGCAGGCCGCATTTGTCCCACCAGGCACGTGGTGCTCACCAGTTAATTGTATCCTGCTCAGTCCTTCCACCCATGTGTAGCGCCCCACCCCCAACTCCAAAATACCCTATTGTGCCTTGTTCTCACCCTCATGGGCAGAAGGGCCAGGCTGGCCAGCACACAGCTTTCATGCAGGGCTGCTGCAGCCCCCGGGGATCTGCTCCACTTCCCTGGTCTTCTGCTGGCTTCAGGCAGCAGGTAGGGAGAGGGTGGCGGCGGAGCTCCAGCTGGGCAGGAGTACGGAGCCTGGGGCTGGCGGCAGCATGGAGCCTGTTCCTAGGAGAGCAGCGTGGAGCTTGGGTGGGCAGTGTGTGGGTGTGAGGGGGGTGCGGGGACCCCTCTTCACTTCCCTCATGGCACGCAGCCCCAGCAGGCAGTGGCAGCAGCAGCAGGTGGGGGTGCTCAGGGCACTGGTGCCTGGCGGGGCGCAGCTCCAGCCAGCGCTGCACGTGGCAGCGAGGGGCAGCCTCCACCAGGCCACATGTACTGCCAGTGCTCCCCACCAGGCACGTGTAGCCCCCACTTGCATGGCACAGGAGGAAAGCCCCAGGCGCTGGAGCCAGCTGACTTCCCTACCCTCCAAGGAAAGTCGCCTGGCGCTTCCCTCCCGTGCCATGCGAGTGTGGGGGCCACAAGTGCTTTGCAGGGAGCACTGGTGTTAGAGGAGGCCTGGCGGAGGCTGCGCCCCTCACCATGTGCAGCACTGGCCAGAGCTGTGCTCTGCTGGGCACTGGTACCCTGACTGTTCCCACCTGCTGCTGTTGAGCCGTCAGGGGAGTGGGGGGGTACCCACACCCCACCCCACAATCCTCCACATATACACAGTCCCCCAACATACCCTATGCCCCCCCCACAGCCACATCCCCTCACAAATCCACCCCACACCCTGCCATATACACACATATACATCCCAACATACACGCACACCCCCCAGCCACATACCCCCACAGTATATAGTAAGAATTTATTTTTGAGTTATTCTGCAATCACCTCTATATACAGTACACAAACACAAATTATGACAAAATCATTTTTTGTAATAAAATTGAAATATGTTATAGCAGGTGTTTGACTTGTAGAACATGATTTGTTTTTTTTCTGGTTCCAAGATTGCAACCACCCCCTCCTAAAAGGAGCATTTCCGGGGGTCAAGGGGAGGGACTTTCGGTAGCAAAGGTCAGGGGCTGGGGGGAAGGACTTCCAACCCCAAGATGGTGACCAAGGGGCGGGGCTGCCCATGCGGCCCACGACGGCTAGCCAAAACACATGAAGCGGCCCTTCAGCCAAAATAATTGTCTGCCCCTGCTCTGAGGGCCCATGGTCAATCAGCAAGTACAGTTAAAATTGACTCAAGGAAGCAGGGACAGAGGACAGTGGTGCTCTCCCCTACCTTGGGGGTCTTCAAGAGGAGGTTGGATAGATATCTGGCTGGGGTATTATGATCCCAGCACTCATTCCTGCCCAGGGCAGGGTGTTGGACTTGAGGGTCTGTTCAGGTCCCTTCTGACCCTAGAAACTGAAACTATGACACTGAGGAATGAGAGATCAGAAGATCAGTTGTGTCACTATTCTGGGAGCTAGTGAAAGGTCCAAGGCCAAAAAGCCTATTTATGAAGTAACTGGGCACTTCTTTGCCCTGGGTGACTGCAGAAATGCACAGGGTAGCAACTGAACCACTGGCAAGGCAGCCACTATTTGCACCTCCCTCCTAGTCTAATTCAGCATCCAGGTCTTGTCCCCTCATCACCCCTCTTGATTTAAACTACTGCATTTAGGAATAGCAGAGTATCCAGAGGCAGCCAGGCTGGGGTAGGTGGTGCCATATTTGATGAAGGGATTTTAGCAGTGAATGGAATGGGACTGATCCAAGGCAGTTGTGTTGGAGGCAAATGCAAAACTTGTACAAGATCGTGCTGGACCCTGTGCCAAGATAGAATATCTGCTGGCAGGTCAGCTAACATGGAAAGGACCAGTTCCAGTAGAACAACAAAAACCTTGTATGTGCGGGTGAGAGCAAACCTGGATACAGGATTAGTTAGTGCTGTCAAGAATCAAGTAGCTGATGTGGTGCATGGCTTTCCACTATCATGGATTTAAGTGGTTGAATACAGAGAAGCAGGTGCTACAATGTCAGGTGAAGTCACTGGGATCTGTCACTGCAGTTTCTTATCCCTGCATTTTCTGGGCATTATAGTAGGCCTAGCTGTGTACCAAAAGGACATGAGTGTGCAGAGCCTCTCTGAGCTTTTATTGGAACCACAAAGAGCCAAAGCCCTGGAGGTGATAGGTGGTGGCAGTGCAGTTGCAGCTTGTGGAAACCTAGATGCTGTGTGGAGTTGAGCCTCTTATGTCTGAGAGAGCCTTGAAGGAGCAAGAAGCTTTCATGATGGGATGATAAAATGCAAAAGAAGAGGACTTCTGCAAGGAGGCTCAGATGGTAAAGCTTCACCTGGACTGGGATTAGGTATCAGAGAGAGCTGGTACTGGGAGAGGTAAGCTGCTATACTGCATTTTTTTCACTCGCAAATCTCATAATTCTTAAAAGTTTTTCCAAAGATGGAGTCCCTGCCCTGTGAATACAACAGAACCTTCTATTTCAGCCTTCTTCTTTGTTAAGGAAAGTTTGAAAATACGATGGAGCAAAAAGCCAGAATATGCTGTTTTCCAGAAGCTCAACATTTTTAAGCCTGCACTTTGATGGAGCTGGCTTAAAAAGTTTTTTAAATTTTTGATAAGGTTCTTTAA
This sequence comes from Alligator sinensis, assembly GCF_000455745.1. Classification (NCBI taxonomy): domain Eukaryota; kingdom Metazoa; phylum Chordata; order Crocodylia; family Alligatoridae; genus Alligator; species Alligator sinensis. The sequence goes on from NW_005843071.1 coordinate 255,020, forward strand.
TTTTTGAGACTGGCAAAATAGCACCACTCTGTTAAAACTTATTTTAAATCTCTGAAGCAGTATTTAAAGCAAGTTGCTTACCTGCACATATGTTTGGTATCGCTGGGTTGCTATATGCTGGTAAATCAAAGCAAAATGTTTAATATGGAAATGCCACTCTAGAAAAATGCTTCCATCCTGTGCAGGTACCGGGGTAGGGTTATACACAGTTAAATAGTTATGCCAATGCACTGATTCCATTATCTGGTTTACAGAGCTTTAAATAATGATGGGTAATTCCTATAAGGTGGAGTCTAGCTATAAATTATTTTGCTGGTATAAACCACCAGTTTGTGCAATATTTTTGATAGTTACAAATAGTTACATGCAGTATCTGCTTAGCACTACAGAGTTCATTTCAATGGACAGCTAAAGATACAGAGTTTAAGTAACAAGAGACTCCATTTTTATAAACTAATTTTTAATAAGAATAACACTAACTTCATTACACAAGCTATGTTGACCTATAATTATGTCTTCTCCTTTTAAATACATTTTCTGTTTATGCACAGAAACACTGCAACAGAAGCTGCAAACTGTCACAAGAAAACTATTTGAAAAACTAACTTAATTTACTTTTATAATAAAATAAATCACATTAAGGTAACATGAGTATTCACAGTCAAACTGTGTTTAGTCACATGGATTAAGGAGGACTTTTAACAGTACAAGAACTAGAACATACAAACCTCACAAAACAAAAAAAACTCGTACAGAAAACCAGTTGAAACTGGGTTTCCTAATGAGTTTTTAGCAAAATCTACAAGTCAGCATTGTGACAGCTGATTTGAAGCTTTGCATTAGAATCAAGCAAACTAACCCATTTTGAAACCAGGCCAAGCTCCCTTCCTGGCCCCCCACCCACCCACCCCCAGTCCAGTTTCTTTCTTGATGAGCCTGTGTTCATCTCAATTTGGTAAACTGGGTAATACAAGGTGCAGTGATACTGCAGATTGAATAGTGGAACTTCTTTTGCCTAAATTGGAGAGCTGACAGATCATTACAATGAATGCAGAGCTTCTCCCCTAAACATTATAGTACAATAAAAAGGATATAAGGAATTGTGGCATCTCTGGTGATTGGCTCAATGTTGTTTCTAATTGCTTAAAATCTGTCCTGAGATTCACTAATGCAGGAAAGAATATGGGTCATTGTTTCACTTCAACTCACATACTCATCTGTGTACTGCAAAATTCAGATTTCATACTAGTTACCAGCTTTGTAGGCTGAAGACATAGGCCCTCTATCTAACCTATGGCACATACTGAGTTAGTTACTGCATGCGTAGTCTCTCTTAAGGCTCTAATTCTGGTGCAGCTTGTTCAGTTCAGTCAAAAATAAGCTTTCCCTTATTTCCGAATGAAAGAGAAGTTTCACCATCAAGTCTTACCAACCACACAAAAAGTAATAGAGCATGCTTTTAGATGGCAACTCTTCTTGCTATGGTAGAACAGCTGTATCAACTTAGTCTTCATCTAAATAACTGTGCATTTCACTGCCCCTCACCTCTCATGATGAAGTGAAGTTCAACACCAGATTAAGGCAGTGAATAAGGAAGAGACTTTTTTCTGTAAAAATAAATTATTCTATTTAACTCCTGCAGTAGCTTGGACCGTGCACACATATTCCTCAGCAAAGGGCACCTGGCCTCATTTGGTGGACAGCTTGCATAAAGCCGATTACTGTCTGCAGAAACCCCTGCACAGCTCTGGATCCATCTGTCTGATGTGGCACTGAAAATGGGGTTACATATCCAACAGAATCCTCCATATAAAATTCCAGAGGTTTCAGGAGATTTTGGAGGGGGGAGTTCCAGAAAGCAAGAGCTGTTTGGTCACTCGCATTATAGAAAATGGACCATTAAAAACTAGTAATTTGTGTGCAATTTCTATAGAATACAAACTGCTTAATGAGGAAATAGCCTATTAAAAGTACAAATATGTACAGAAGAATTCCTACACTACAACATCAGCAAGGCCTTTTGCAAGGTATTATGGAGACTTGTATCAAGCTTAGTATGGGAAGGCAGTATATAAAATGGTTGATGGGCAAGTCTCAGTGCAGAGGATGAAGGTAAGCAGGAGAGGCAACAGCCTAACACTGCAGCTCCTCTTCGTTCTCAGGAAGTCGTGTATCTGAAATAGAGCTCTGAGCACTGGCGTGGGCTGTAGAACTGAGAACTTCTTCAAAACTTCCCCCGTTTGGGTTTGTTCCACCAACCTTAGTCTGAAATAAGGTGAATAGGGGATAAAAACAGTAAGTTTCCTCATTCCAGTCCAGAAGGATTCCAATTTGGCTTCTATTTTCCCCTAAGAAATGTTCAAAATTTTGTTTTAAAAGAAAGCAAGACAAGCTGAGAAGGCACACATGCCAAGATGCAGAAAGCAGATTATTGGCTCTTTTAAAGAGCAGGTAGTAATTCAAAGCACACTGGAGCCAATAATTCTGTGGACCCTGTTGAGTTTAATAGCTATTGCATGGCTTTCTGTAATTGCAGGAAACAGAACTCAATGATCCAAAGTAGCCTCATCTGGTGCTATGCACCTACAAACAGGCTGTGCGAAACAGCTATGTTTCATTCTCATTTCGGAGGACAGTGATTTGTTGAGGTGTTTCAGATCACTATTTGTTTCGATTCAGCTGAATCTGTTTTGGAGTTTCAATGCTGTTTCAGAGATTCAGATTGGCCAGGGAGAGGCAGGCACAGCCGGGTGGCTGCAGGTTCTCCCATGGCTCCTCCGAATGAGCCTGGCTCTGCCCTGGTGGGGGGAGCGGTGGGAGAAGCCCTGCCTGGCCCCAGCCTCCTGGCACTTAAAAAAAAAACAAAACAAAACAAAAAAAAGCCCCGCAGTCACTGGCTGCAGCAGTGGCAACTGGGGCCTCTGGACACTTGTGGCAGAGCCCCCCCGCCTATGCAGCGCAGGGCAGTGGGGGCAGCGGGGATTGTCCCCACCCCACCTGGCACCCATGGTGTGGGTGTAGTATGGCTCGGCAGGTCACTGCACGATGTCTGGGGCCACTGGGGCCAAACCGTGCCAGGCTCCAGCTGACTGCCAAGCCACGTTGCACCCGTGCAACCATGCAATGTGACAGCTACTGCACAGGTGCCAAACCGGGGGGCGGCGGGGAAATCCTCCCTGCTCCCTACTGCTCTGTGCTGCGCAGGGGGGCTCTACCACAAGCCCTCAGAGGCCCTGATCACCGCTGCTACAGCTGGTGAGTGTGGGGCTATTTTTTCCCCCTCCAAAGTGCTGGTGGGCTGCATGGGTGATGGGGCCGGGCAGGACAGCTATGGGGGCTTCTCCCACGGCTCCTCTGGCTGTGCCTGCCTCTGGGGGTGCCATGGGAGAAGCACCTATAGATGCCTTGCCTGGGCGCTTCCCCCACTCAGCCCCAGCCTCCCGGCACTTTAAAAAGAAGGCTGCAGGGCTGTGCTGGACTCTTCCTGGGGCGCCTCCAAAACATTCTGAAACATCCGAAACATTTCCGAAATGCATCGGGTGGTTTCATTTTGTTTCGGAGATTTTTTTGAGCCTTCCGTTTCATTTTGGATTCAGTGTTTTGGGTGCCGAAATGGGCTAAAACACCTCTGAAACGAAACGGCTGCCGAAATTTCACACAGCCCTACTACAAACTCCATCCTAAAGCTGAAGTAACATGAATAAATGCTGGCAACCAGGGAAGGAGTGAAGAAGATGATCTTAATTACATGAACCATAGTCCTTCAGTCTCCAAAGGATTAATCCCAGATAATCCTTTGCTTCATCAGCTAGTACAAACTAGATTATCACTTCAAATTTCCTGTGAATGTGGCAGCACCAAAAAGGGGCTTCCAAGCTGGTGTCTGATATAGCCCTGAGCTAAGGTGATCGCTCTAGAATCACAGAAAATTAGGGTTGGAAGGAACCTCAGGAGGTCTAGTGATCCAATCCCCTGCTCAAAGCAGGACCAGCCCCAACTAGATCTCATCTAGCCAGGGCTTTGTCAAGCCAAGCCTTAAAAACCTCCAAGGCTGGAGATTCCACAACCTCTCTAGGTAGCCTGCTTCCAGTGTCTTCTTCCTAGTGAGAAAGTTTTTCCTATTATCTAGCCTAAGTTTCCCTTGCTGCAAAATGAAACCATTGCTCCTTGTTCTGTCATCTGCCACCACTAAGAACAGTCTAGCTCCATCCTCTTTGGAACCACCTATCAGGTAGTTGAAAGCTGCTAACAAATCCCCCCTCAGTCTTTTCTTCTCCGGACTAAATGGGCACTTACCCACATGCGGCGAGTCTGCTCTGACACTGGAAATCCATCACATTGGAACTGGTGCATATTATTGATGTGCGGGTGGCTAAGTGGCGCAGCACGTGTCAGCACTGAGAAAATGGTGGGTGGTGCGGTTTGAACTAAAACACGTTTGATGTGCTTTAGTTCAGAGCGCACCACTGCCCTTTTCTCAGTGCTGACGCATGCCATACTGCTCATACCCGTATCTGATGCAGTGTCAGGAACTTTTAATTAGTGCAGATTGCTAATTAGAAGAGCCCAGTGCTATGCCAGGAACGTGTAAAAATGCCCCTTAAGCCCAGTTCCTTCAGGCTCTCCTCAGAAGTCATGTGCCTCAGTCCTCTAACAATTTTTGCTGGACTCTCCAATTTGTTTCACATCCTTTTTTTGGCGGGGTGGGGGGAAACGGGACACAGTACTCCAGATGTGGCCTCACCACTGCAGAGTGGAGGGGAATAATTACTATCAGAAATGACAACCTGTTCAGTACAAACTTTCATATAGTTCTGAAGGTTTAAATTCAGAAAAAGCAATTTCATGAGCTGGAAAATGGACCCTTCTTACATGGAAAAGAACATTTAAAAGTGATCAAAGATGTGAGGCCAGATCCTCAGCTTGTGTGAATCAGTGTAGGTCTACATATCCATTTATACCACTTAAGGATATGACCCCAGTGGGTTCCTTCTAAAAGGATTTATGTTGGCCAACAACGGTTTATTTGGTATTCAAGGAGCCAGGAAAGGACATTTATCTGCATATTGCCTTCATTTTCTTTCAGTGCATAGAGCTCCATGAAATCCTTGACAGAGCAGTGAAATCCAATCTGGTTTTGGCATAAATGACAGTGATGACTAAGCTGTCACACTTTAACAAACACAGCCACATAATTCAGCCCCGAATCTTTACCTTAAGGCTTGTAACAGTGGTCTCAACCTTTTCCTCAAAAGATTTGAAAGTTGGAGAATTCCTAGGAGGAAAAACATAATGAAAAGAAAAAGTTACATTCAAAACTCAATTGTGCCCAGTAACAGTGGGGGTCACTCACCCAACTTCCACCAGACAATGATGCCAGCACAAAGGTTGGTTTCCAGCAAGTACACATCAGTAATCTACTGGCAGTCATTTGTGTTGCTATTTGTCAAATCCAATTGCCCGGATCTGATGAGCATTTTTTTAGCAACAAATTTGCAAGGGCATGTAACAAATTTAAATTGAAAAAAATACTGTGATACAGTTACCATCTTATGATGCATTTTTACCATAATCTTCCCCTTAGTAACCAAGGAATGCATGCTTTCACTCTGCATTTGCTTGGTTTTATCAGGTTATGTAGCAACATTCAAATGACTGTTTTGGGCCCCTGAATAGTAGTAAACTAAATGAAAATGGCAATTTGTTTTAAAGACAATAGCTACAGACTGACAGAGGTATTTAGGTTAGATGTCAAGTTAGGGGCACTTTTACATGTGCTCTGGGCGTGGGCAGTCCTTTAATTAGAGCGGCTCCAAGAGCTGCTCTAATTAACGTGCTGCTGCGTCTCCTGTATCAGCATCCCTGTGCTTCAAAACGGTGATGGGGGCACTTGAACTAAAGCTTGTTCAATGAGCTTCAGTTCAAGCACCCCCACCCCACCCTCCCCCATTTTGAAGTGTGGGTATGCTGATACACGAGCTGCAGGAGGCTGCTGGAGGCAGACTCAATTGAGTTGGCTCCAACGCACTTGAATTCCAGTGTATCAGAGCAGCTTTGGCACTTGTGTATAGGTGACCTAGGTATTTAAATGCCTTGGAGGATCTAAATCGTCAGTGCCTTGATCCCATGAGGTGCTGACTACTTTCAAGCAGACACTGGAGATGCCTGGCTTTTGGCAGGAAAAGGCCTTATTTTACACCCAATTTTGTCCTTGATTATATGGTTTTGCATTTGATTCCCAATAAAAGCAGACCCAAGCCCTTTGTTTGGCCCTTTGTCCCAGGAGTGGGGAAAAAGTGACCTGCAGCAAACTGAAATTTTCAAGGACAGTGATAATCTGCCAATCTGCCTGGGAATTATATTCTTCCCCTCCTCTCCCCCCTGCTCCCAAATATAAAGCACAGCTTTTTGGGGGGTTTTTTGCTTTTTTTTTTTTTTTAATGTTTCAATTTTTAATGTCACTCACTGAAAAAAAAATGTGATTAACACAGTGAACATAAGTGCTGTGATCACTATGCTGTTTAGGGCCAAAACATGGACTATCCTGTAGGGAGGAGGAAAGTGCCCCTTAGTTTCCCAGCTGGGCTCCCCCATTCTGGCCTACAGTAGCTTCCTTGGGGCTGTGACTTGTGATCCCCCACAGGTAGGTGGGGTGTAAGTAAGACGGACCAGGGAGTAGGTGGAAATTTGACTGCCCTTAAAACACGCTGGGGCTAGAAACAGGTATCCTCATTGGAGTGTTATGAGTTGTGCTGTGACATCTCGCGGCAAAGCTGATCATGCTTCAGGTTTGTCTGGGGCACGTCTGCAAGTGAGGGGAAAATCCTCTTTTGTAGACAGGCTCCCATGTCGGGAAGCAGAATCCCCCACAGGGGTTTCCCCACATTCGCCTGCAAGTGGGTCCCTCCCCTCCACATTTGAAGGTGCACATGTGGTTATCCCTCTGTAAAGGATATCCCCCATGCATGTCTGCAAAGAGGAGAGGTGGGGACTCACACTCTCTGCTCCATGTTTGCAGCCTGCGGTCTGCACTGCTGCTAGGAATGCGAGCCCGGTCGCCTACAGAGGGACTCCGTCATACGCTGTACGAGGTGTTTGTCTGCAAGCCCTGACTTACCTGCTTACCAAGATGTATCTCTGAGAAAGTGAGGCTTCTGAGATGCTCCTAAGGCTTGAAGGGCCTGATCCTGCCCGGGAATTGTAGTGGCGTGCAGGACCAAGCCCCTCAAGCCCAAGGAGCCTCTACCCTGGGGAGGCTGGAGAGCCCATTCAACTTAATGCTGCTTGAGCTCTTCCACCCTAAGCAAACCCATGTGGGCCACAATACATTGGCCCAGTTTGTTACCACTTTCTACTGTGGCCACCAATTTGAGCATTTGTGGCACGACAGAAGGTATGGTTGTCTGTTTGCTTTCACTTTGTGCTGCCATAAACATTTTTTATGGAGGCATAAAGGTGACACCTGTTTCCACCCTGGGAAACAAAGTTGAGTCAGGGCAAAGGGAGAAATAAACTACAGCAGATAAAGGGATAGCACAGTATAGTATCCCCCAAAGTCTATCCCCAACTCCACAACTTAATCCATATTGCAATTCCCATCTATTATTATTGGAGAGAGAATGTGCAACAGGCTTCTGTTGCATCCTCATGAACTGCCTTTGCAGATTTACACTAACAAGTTGGGAAGAGGTATTTTGTCCTTCACTTTTCTTTTAATTGAATTTTTATTTATTATAATGAGTTTAACAAAAGACACTTAAAAACAAAAGCCCCAGATCCTACTCCCAGTCACAGAAGAGTACAGTTCCTATCAGAATTAGTTCTGACAATTATACTTGCATTTGTTCCCTATATGGATTGATGCATATAAAAGGGCAGTACTTAACAGCATAGCCTAGCCTGGGGTATCCTGTCCATGAGACCACATGGAGAGAGGGGAGGAGAAAGGGAACAATGACAGCTTGCTGAAGACGTGCATTAAAAAATCCAAAATATTATATAAAACATTAATTTATCTGACCATATCTGCTTCTACTTGCCCTATCCTTGAAAGATCATCAGAAGTATTCTTGTTTGAGTTCACAAACAAATGATGCACTTTTCTCTATCTTTAAAGCTGATGGCATGAACAGCCAGAGCAAGATGGAGGTAGGCTATCATCAGGTCACACACTGTGTGCCTGCCTTCAGTGCGATGTCCGTGGTAAGCAAGGGAAGGTGCCATCTGTTGTAAGGTGGCAAGACTGGGTTTTTTCAGTCAAAAAGTATAACTACTACTTTTCCAACAGGAAAGAACAACTGTGTCCTTCAGCAAAAGAAACTTCTGTGCTGAGAGCATGAGCTAGAGCCCACTGGAGTTGACTTCAATAAGCTTTGGATTATGTCTTGACTGTGCTGAAATGATCTAATTTTCACATTCAGTAATAGAGGGTATAAACATCTGCTCCCTTAAATTTCTCCCAGTGGCCTCTCACGTGCCTAAATACATGTACACAGTTTTAATAGGTAATACAATTAGAAAGAACCCAAAGGCCTGCATTCACACGAGTAATCTTAGTGAGTTATGCGAGGCTACTCAGCTGAGTAAACACTGCAGTCAGGCCCATTGAATGCAAATAAAATATGCATTGTTTTACTTCAGCATAGCTTAGATACAATAGCGTTGGCACATTACCTCATAGCAGGCATGCTTATAGAATGGCGAATAGAGTAACTGCAGTGTGAAAGCAAAAGAGAAGGGAAGAGAAAAAGACAGCACTATGAACACCACTTTTCAACATGAGCAAGACAGTCTACAAGGCATTAAGGCATTTTCATTTATTTTATGTATTCACGTTTGCTGGAACTTAGCTCCTGCTGGAGAGAAGTCCCTGAGTTTATTTTCTGAAGATCTGTCTACCCCAGTCTCAGTATCACTGATCAAGGAGACTGAACAGGCCTCAAAAGAAACTTTGAAAAAGACTTCCTGCTAGCACTCATGATCATGGACTCAAAGCCTTCCTAGTTCAAAGGCATGCTATGGTACCATGCACATGAGCATGGAGCTACAGTTTTATTCTTTAACTGAGAGGTACAAGCCCTGTAAAAAGCTTCACAGTGCACGAAGAACTTGTATTTTAGGTTTTCATGGTGAACGTAGAATTGCATTTGAAATGTAAAAGTGGTTTCAGCATGTAGGTTAGGAGGACTTTCTACACTGCAGGAATAGCTGCTGTACCAAATATTCATATATTGCTACCTTCACTATTGATTGGTAGCTAGATCCCAATCCTAAGTAGGTCAGAAAGAAACATGGCACCAGAATTTGGTTGGTATCAAAGTTGGCTGATGTGCACTGGCTAGGTACAAGGAATCAAAACTCATGGTAGAGGTGATATCTTTTATTAGACCAACTGGATGTTTGCAAAAAAATGTCTTTAATTGCAAGCTTTTGGGCACAAGCATCCTTCAGGCATAGGAGAAAAGATTGTAAAAGTTCTCCTGGGTTGAAATGGAAGTTCACATTTCATAGGAGACCTGAAGCTGTGATAAAATCTCCTGTTTGGAACAGTTCACACCTTCAACTCTCCTATGAAAAATGAACTTCCATTTCTACCCAGGAGAACTTTTACAATCTTTTCTCCTATGCCTGAAGAACAGTACTTGTGACCGAAAGCTAGTTGATCTAATAAAAGATATCATCTCTAACACAAGTTCCGATTCCTTTTTCCTCTAGGCCAAGATGGCTACAACCTGGATACTTGGCTAGGTACAGACATTACAAAAGCTAAGGCTGAATCAATCTAAGTTGCACAGTTTTCTGTAAGTGGTGTAGTTTAGGTCAGAAGCAAACAGAACACACATTTGCCCTTCGGTGGAGAGGGCAAATCTTAGATTGGACTCCTCCATTTTTAAACCAGTCTGTGTGTGCCCAGCTTCTGTTATGGGCATAGACTGGTTTCTTGTGTGGTGAACTTGTGTTCTGCTATGGGTATACACTGGTTTCTGATCACTTATACCAGTGATGGAATAAGTGGAGGTATAATGCCTCCACTTAAACCTGGCCATTAAGACAGACATTCATATAAATGGTACATGAGCAAGTTACTTCTCAGTTGTACATACACTTAAAGAGATTTCAGATATACACTAACAATCACCCTCTTGTACACAGACACAGAATCAAAAATTAGAACTGACTCACCTTCCTGCTAACGCAAACATTTCTCCATTAGGTATGTTTTAATCTTTTGTTCAATGAGAATTTAAAATGTCCCTGATATGCTGTGTGATGCATAATGATGCTGAATGCAATACAAGGGTTGTTCAGTTATTTCACACTGCTTTTACAAACTGCAAATCTTACAAACATGAACATTTCACAAATGCAGTATGATCATGGACCCTGGGTTTCAGCTCTCCGGTAAGGCTCGGAATAATTAGCAAATCAGGATAAACAATCAAATTTTCACCTAGTTCTTCCACATAACAAAACAGTAGAAATCAAGGTTAAGAAAATGAGATGCTGATCTTCAAACCACAAAACAGTACCAAAAATAAGCTTTAAGCAAAGAGAATATTATCGTCCAAAATTACATTAATTCAGGATTCACTGAGATGGGTTACATGATGGATTCTAGCTGCACAGAGTATGTGTGTTGAGCTTCTCGTAGGCAGGCTATTTTCTTTTATTTCATGCGAAAAAAAACCTAGAGTATATTATTGATTACTTTAAATAACTGAACTGCTACAATAGGAAATGAGAAGCTACAGCCTTTCAGGATGGTGAGGGGGTCTTCTGTTAACAGTAACTCAGAAACCTGAGTTCTCGGTTGCTGTAGGTGCCTATAAGGCTGCCAGAGCTTGGCTTTCTAAGAAGATGAAGAGAGCTGGGAAGAGAATACCAACTCTGTTTAGTAGAGTATTTCAAGATTTTTCAATTTGTTTTCGATCAAAGGCAACCCTTCTTTCCCCCTCTCGTCTCTGTCTTCCACAATTTTGAAATTCTCAATGGAAAGAAGCTCAGCTCGACTTGTGGATCAAATGGAATGCATTTATTTATCTTGAATAACAATGTTGGCAAGAAAGACGGCACCATGTTGTGAGGTATAAACCAAACCAAAAACAGTGGTGGCATTTAAGAGAAACGTGCATCTTACCCAAGTGAATGTGATCTGTGGTGGCAGCACAAGGGAAAAACAGCAAGCATTATGAGTTACCCTAAACAAACCTAAGCCAAGAAGCAAAACAAAACAAAACAAAAAAACACCCCAAATGTGTGCCCATAAAAAAGTACCAAAGTGTCCTTAGGAGAAAAAGATACAATCATATGCTTCAAAATTTCCATCCTTGAATTCCCACCAGAAGATCATGTTGAGACTCCTTCAAGGCAAAACATAACTTCTTTCAATAATTTTCACTCATCGGTTTGTTATATAAAACCAACTACACATTTTCATGTGCAGCAGAAAATGAGGTATTAGTCCATTAAACTTTGCGTAGGCTCAGATTACTTCAGCTGTATTAGATCACACTTTCAACAGATGCTGCCTGGTTCAGTAAGAGCTTAGAACAACACACAGCTGACATGGAAGACAATTTTTAGAAAGATAAGGTGGAGGTAGTGGTTTTGTTTATGACGCTGGTAGAACAGCAAGTACATTGTACTAATTAGTGAGGTTTCAAATAAGGCAGAGATTAAGAAGCAGGGCACAACACATTTAAATGATTAATAACGATCTGGGCTCTGATCTAAAATCAAAGGCACTACCCAGTGCATATGAATTAGAACTTGCAGGATCAGGCCTCAATCACTCATACTTAGAAATATTAACCAAAAAGAAATATTAATAAGGAGCGATGCATTTTTAGCGCACATGCATTTTCTGAACCAGCAGCCACTGCTATGTGTGGAAAGATTATAGAAATGGGAGAAGTCTCTAAATCCTAAACTGTATTGGGAACTGTATTAGAGTAAGTAAATGTGCTTGCAAGGGCCTCCGTTCACATTGCATCCAATGTTTAATTTTACGCTTGTAAAATTGCTCATGCTTGTTGTGTACCTCACATGGACTTTTGGAATCAAGCCTTTACATCTTTTTCAAAAGGGCAGTTTAGTATTCTGTTCTCCAGATGACTGATCTACACCCAAATAAAGGGAGCAATTGCACAATCTTCATCCCACCCACCTTATTTGAGGCACTCCTCACATTCCTTGTTATTGCAATCAGAGCTTTCTAAAGACAAAGATGTATGCTCTCTCACACACTTAGCTCATCCATACTGAAACAGAACTAGATTGGTCACAGTCCTAGGCAAAGGTTAGCATGAAGCTACATCATTCCAGGAGTAACCGCAAGAGGCAGTATGTCTTGGAGACACTGCTGTCCATATATCACCCTTTCTCTAGAGGGGGATGGCTGTAAATCATTAGCATTCTCCATTTTGGTTTGTTACCAGCCCTTAATTGGAAAAAAATTACATAGAAACAGTAAGAAAATGAAGGGAAAGGAGGTTAAAAACAGTTTTTACTGTTTTTCTGTAAATAACCCTTTCTTGCTCAAGCATTAGTACTTTCAACACAGATACTGTTTCCCAATTGACAAAAGTTGGAAAACATTAACTGGCTATGAAAAAATGATTTTTTTCCCTGAGTATTTCAAACATAGTCTATTTTCCAACTGGTAAAGGTTCAAACACAGAAAAATATTGGAAAAGAAAAATTGTTATTGGTTCCAAAACAATTTTAAAAAATCCCCTCAACAATTATCTCACTTAGAAAAAAAAATCTTAGAACATAAAAAAGTAAATGTCAATTAAACCCAATCACCCACTGAAAAGTAATTTAGAAGATTTCCGGCCAACTTTAGCTATAGCTTTCAGTACTTTTGCTACTCAAAGTCAAGTAACATATACATTCTTCCACATTTTCCTTCTTTTGCTCAAGATTTATTACCATCTTTCCTTGACAGCCTGAGTGAATAGTTTTTCCTACATAACAAGGGAAGATTCTTATTTAGCACATAACCTGCTACACAAGCAGTAATGGATTATATTTAAAGACAATATCATACACAGAAATAAGTTTGTTTAAATGAGAGGAACAGTCACACACTTAAACAAAAACCCAATCCATATTTGTCCTTGTTTCAGAAAAAAGACGTTTAATTCTCCAATACGAGCAAGATGAGAAGGAGTGGGAGAGAGGGGGAGGATGGAAAGAAAGCTCCATAAACTGCTATAAGCCTTCTAATCTCTTGCATAATGTAAGCCTACATATCAGACAAACAATTGGGATATTCCATGCTGTATATAATGAATTTTCAGCTGGAAGAGGGAAATGCCTGGCAATTTCTTCTTAGTGGTCAAAAAAATCCAATACACAGTTTGAAATAATGACATACAACTGAAAAGGAAAGGGATTGTTTGTTATACTCCAGGAGCGAAACTTATTAAATGCAACTCTATGGAGTACTTTGGGGCCCCTCTACACATGCAGGTGAAGTCTCTAATGCGTGGATCTAATGATTATGTGGCTCTAATGCGTGATCCACATAATCATGCCTTCTGCCATGTCACACATGCACAGCAGGAGGCTGTGGGATTGTGTGTTAGATCCCATAGTGCCTTATTGCCAGTGCAGGGGAAGCCTGATCTTGGGCTCCCCCTGCGCTGAGAAGAAGCAAGCTCCTGTGACTGGGAGGAGCCCTCTCAGCTGAAGGGGCTCCCAGTTGCATTGTCACACCATATGCTCCCATGGCTGGGAGGTCGTAGCAGCTGTTATCTCCCAGCTGTGGAGTGTGCCCCTGTGGCTGGGAACCCCTTTAGGTGAGGGTGCTTCCAGCCACAGGAAATTGCTTCTTGCCAGTGCACAGGGAGGACAGGATCAGGCTCCCCCTTCGTTGGCAATAAGGCAGTATGGGATCTAATGCGCAATCCCACAATCACACCTTTTGTCATTCATGTGTAGCTGCTGCAATCTCCCAGCTGTCGGATGAGTGGATCTTCATCCCCCGCAGCTGGAAAATCACAGCTGCTACAATCTCCCATCTGTGGGGAGCATGGTACATACCCGGCAGCTGGGAGACTGCAGCTGCTGCAGCCTCCCAGCCCCAGAGGTGCGCGGAGTCCCCCAGGGCTGGGAGATCGCACAGGACTCAGGGTCTCATAGCTGCCAAGTGCTGTGGGGGCTGAGAATCCCCTCAGCTGTGGGACTCTCAGTCCCAGCTGCAAGGGAGACCCTGCTACACGTGCAAATTAAAGCTCAAAAGCAACCAGCTATAAAGTTAGTACACATTTTTGAGGTCTAACTTTATAGATGGTTGGAGCCTTTTATGGCATGATAAGCACTTTGCATGTATAGCTGGTCTTAATTTAATAGCTGGTCTTAATTTAATTGTGCAGTTAACCAGATAATTGCACAACAGATGTAATGTGTAGAGGGAGCATTAAAGAAAACATTCAAGCAGTGTTATCCACCAATAAACACTGGTAACTGTGGAAACTAAAGGCTAGATTGCAGACTAGACAATGTGGCCACAAAGGGGAAGTAAGAACATGCACAAGGACAATCAAACTCTGGGCCTGCTACTTCATCTTAGCAAAAAAACTAAAGAGCAAGCAGAGTTTTGCCAGAGATACTTCCAGACTGGTGCAGCAACCTGATACTATGGCTATATTTTATGGCACAATTTAGCTATAGCTGACAGAGGTCAGATGATACCCGGAGTACAGAGGTGATCAGTAACAGCAGTAAGAGGTACAACCACAATGTGTCATGGACCACCAAACATACTGCAGATGAGCAGAACAATAGAGCTCACACAGTGCAGTCCAGCATTACTATGGTCAGGAGGGGTAAAGATAACATTCACTGTTATGGCAAATGAATCAAAGGCAGGTAACAACAACAGAATGTATGAAGAAATAAATCTTGGATATGTTCGTAGTTTTGGTGTGCTGTTAATTTTTTTTTTTTGTGCCATGTTTTCTCAGTATGCTATAGTTAGCATGAGGCAAGTTTCATGTACTTGGACATGTCTCCCTGGTGCAGGCCACCTCCAATCACCTACTCAGCATTTTTCTGTGCAATAGGGCACTACCAAAATAGCCTGATTTTTTGGTAGCTGAATGTTTTTAAAAGATGGTATTGTTATCCCCCTTATACAGAGGGGGAGTTGAGGCTCAGATATCAAATTCAAAATGTTCCACTAATTGTAGGTCTCAAAACGAGAATCAAAAATATTTCAGAGAACAGTATTATATAGAGTAGGCTTGTCCAACATGCGGCCCACCAAGCCATTTTATCTGGCCCGCAGCAGCGGTGGTAGTGCTGCCATCGCGGAGTGCAGTGCCATCACAGAGCACAGAGACATCGCCACCGCGGAGCACGGCGCCACCAGCGGCAGCAGCGGGGTAGGGCCAGCCTGCGGGCCCCAGCTAGCAGCGAGGGGAGGGGAACTGCTTACCCCCGCGGGACCGGTCTCATCAGTGAGCTGAGTCCTGCTGCCACTGCCCCGAGGGCTGCGTGGCACGGGGCTGCCCCAGCCGCACCTGACTAGATGAGCTGGGGACAGCGCGTGCACCTTCTTCTCTGGCTCTGCCCCTTGCCCCCGGCATGTGGCCAGGGGTCGCTGCAGCATGGCCCACGCCCTGCCCACATGCGCGGTGGATGGAGGCACAAGTAAGTTCCCATGTGGAGCTGGGGGAGCCTCGGGGCTGGGCCGAGGCTGCGGGGCACATGGTTGCTGGAGCCGGGCTGGGCGGGAGGCAGGAGGAGCCCAGCCCAGAGGCACTCTACGCCCAGCCACAACTGGGGATCCTAATGCCCCAGCCCTTATTAAAAGTAGAAGCTGCTGGTCTGGTGCACCATGAGAGCTACTCTAGATGCGCTTTGCTCAGAAGCAGGCTGCCAGCAATTGAATCACTGGAATCTTATGAGGGTAAGAGGCTGCATGCGGGTCCCTTGACACTTTGGTGGGCGAGTGTTGCCTGTATGTGTGTTGGGTGTGGGTGCAGGGATCCGTATGTGAGGGCATTATTGGGGTGAAAGGGTCAACAAGGAGTATGTGTGTGTGTGGGGGGGGATTCATAGTGATGTGGGGGAGCTGGGAGTGGATGTAGGGATGAATAGGGGGTGCATGTAGGGAAGGGTATAGGGAGCATGTGTGTGGGGGAGAAAGGGGCTGTTGGGAACACCTGTAGGAATGAGTAAGGTGGTGTGAAGGGAGCACATATCTTTGGATGGGCTTCCCTAGCAGTCAAGTTTCATGTTGCCATCAATCTCTGTGTAGAAAAGGGCAATTTATTTTAAGACTGGATGATGCTGACAAGCCCTTCTGATGTTGCTATTTAAATTATGGTCAACATTTAAAACCAGGATTTTATTATGTAACCTTTAGTCATAACTAGTTATTAATTCAATAAAAGTAAATCTTCTTGAAGATTATTCTCAAAAATGTCCATATTTGTTGCTTTGATTAGTTTCCACTCTGGCTGATATTTTTTCGACATTTGATCTGCCAACTTGCATTATGCTTCTTTCATTTATTGAGAAGTGAGTAAAAGCGAAAGTACTTATTTTAGTAAAGTGTTTGGTATTATTTCATTCTTGTTTTTATTTTGGATTTTAAACCACATTTCCAGGCCCATTTCATTGTCACTTCCTGCAACTTCATTGGTGTCAAAGGTCATGTGACATCACTTCCTGATGTGATACCACTTCCTGTGAGGTCTCTGAATATGGCTCACCAGCCCACTGGGTGATAAAAAGTTCGTGATCCGGCCCCACACACAAAAAGGTTTAGAGCATTTTTATGTTCAAAGGAAAGTTCCTGTTCACTTCAGTTGCAAATCAGTGTTCAGCTTTTCTGGAAATCATGGAAATTGCAAAACATCTAGGGCTGGAAGAGACCTCCCGAGATGATCTATTACATCCCGCTATATTGAGACAGGATTAGTTACCCCTAAAACCAAAACTTTAACAACAATAACCCTTAACCCATAACAAACCCTTGTCTAACCCTTGTCTTTACCTGTTCTAGTGTTTAACTATTATTAGTTAAAAGGTTTTGTTAATATCTAAACTGTCATTTCTAGACTAAACATCCCTAATTCGTTCAACTTTATGCACAAGTTTTATTTTCGTGACTTCTTATCACTTTCTTTGCTCTCCTCTGGACATTGTCCAAGTTCTCTATACCTTTCTTAAAAAGATGCCCAAAACTGAACTCCCAGGTAAGGCTTTATATGAAGGTTGAAAAGAATAGAATAATTACCTCCCATTTCTTACATATGGCACTTCTGTTTTCATGTCCTGGAATTATGTTGGTTGCATGATGTTCAGTATGGCCCCCAGATCCTTTTGTGCAGTCCCGCTACCTAGCTAGCTATTCCCCATTTTGTGTTTATGCATTTATTCTTTTTCACCTTCAGTATGATATTTTGTACCATCTTCACTGATTTCAGCTTGCTGATTTCAGATCATTTTCCCCAATATTTCAGGATCATTTTTTTTTCTAATTCTGTCTTCTGAAGCATCTGCAGGCTGTTTCAGTTGGTTTTGTGACTGCACCTTATGCCAATGTTCAAGTTATTAATGAAAATAGTGACTAGTACAAGGCCTAGAACAGATCCCTGTGAAACTCCACCTGAGATGCCCTCCCTATAAGACAGTGAATGACTGATCTGGAGAGACACTAAGTAAAGGTCAGATGGATTTAGCTGCAGGAACAGGACCTCAGGGAAATTTTTTTCCTGAGGCCTTGTTCCTACAGCTGAATCCAAGTGTGACCCCCCAGATCCTTTTGCGCAGTCCTCGTACCTAGTTAGTTATTCCCAATTTTGTGTTTATGCATTTATTCTTTTCCACCTTCAGTGATATATTTTGTATTTTCCTCACTTGGATTTCAGCTTGCTGATTTCAGATCATTTTTCCAATATTTTAGGATCATTTTTTGTTTAAATTCTGGTTTTTGAAATGTTCTAATTCTGTCTTCTGAAATGTTGTTTCTGTGAGCACATAACAGCATGAGGTGCTCAACAGAATCTCTGCCCAGGGCACCAAAATTGCTAGTTATGCCTTTACTAGAGCAGCGCTCTGCCTGGGCTAATTAGTTGCATTAGACCTGCGCAGAGCAAGGGTGAAGTAGTATAACTAAGGGGAGACAGCCAGAGGCACCTGGGGCAGCAGCCTTTGTTGTGGTGGGACGCAAAAAAAGTCATGACCAGAGCAGTGGCTGGCCACACCTCCACAACTGGCACTGTGGCAGCCAAGAGTCTCATGGGAAGTAAAAGCGGGTTTCTTATGAAAACTTTAGCAGGCTGGAACAGAGAATATATTAGCCTTGGCAGAGTACCAAGTTAATACAACTGTCTTACTTCTGGTGCCTGAGATTGAGTTTTTGTGTTAGCTTAGTCAGTTCTGCACAGCACATCATTTTGCCATGTAGAGATATACAAGTTGTGTATAAAAATATGGGCACTTCCACAGCATCTACATTTTAATTTATACAATTCCAACTCTGAGCATTTTGTACAGTGTTTGCAACCTACAATTTGAAGACATGAGCCAGCACATGAAAGCTTGACACTGAATCTGAAAACAAAGACTATGTACATGTTGTCTGAGCCAAGTGCAAAACAAAGACAAAGCAAATCTTATTTCTATATTCCTTTATTTTTAAAAATATAAATGGCAATAGACATATTAATTCCAAGATGGGCAATATTAAGCCATGTACCAGAGACAAGTGGTAGAGTAGATACCCCATGCTTCTTTATGACTAGAATGAGGAGTTTTATATCATTGGAAAGAGGAAATTCCTAGCATCACAGTGGGACAAAGTGTACCTGGCTTCTATCTCTGGCTATGTCCAAGATATTTTTGTAATTCTTAAATTCTCTGGAAGGCTACGGTCATCTTCTTGCAACAAGACCTACTAGACCTGTGTGGAAGTAAGGGATGGAATAGTATATAATCGAGGGTGTCACAACCCAAAGTTGTGATTTTTGTTTTGTGTGCGCTTCGGCACTGCTAAATTATTTTCCCGCCAAATTGCAGCTTCTTTGCACGGTGGAGTTCTCTGCTGCAAAGGAGAATTCCGGTGCAACGGAGAATTTTCCCGCCAATTTATAGCTTTCTTTGCATGGTGCATTTCTTTTGCATCTCAGAAATGCACGGTGCAAAGGAGTTCCTGCCATTTGTATTTTAATTCGAGCCCCATTATTGGCTTATGTTAAATTACGTACACTTGGCAGCTAGCAATTGGCTTGGTAGCCGTATAAAGAGCTTGGGTGGTTTCCGCCCAAGTTGGAGAGAAAGCAATTGGAGTCCGAGAGGGAGAGCGTGAAGATCTCTAAGCGCTGCGGATCCTTACGAACCCAACGCATTTCTTAAGAAGGCAACAGAGGTCTAAACAGCCT
>NW_005843071.1:274455-278658 GCF_000455745.1 Alligator sinensis
CCTATATACTCAATTGCCGAACTCACGGAGCCTTAACAACTCCGGGGCCAGAGAGCCGAACCAAACCCACGGAGCTTCGACAACTCCGTGGGAAAGAAATTGCCGAACCCGTGGAGCCTTAACAACTCCGGGGCCCAAGAACCGAGTTTGTTGTAGTCCTCCAACAAGGATTTAAGTGGAGCTGAACCTGGAAACTGTCCAGCCTACACTGCGACCATCTTGGGTGTAAGTAAATAATCTTTAAATCAACCACTACGCCTCTGTGACTAATTCTAGCCTGTGCGTGCCTTGCCGCCGCACGGTCTCCTCTGACCCCGCGTGCCCAGGCTGCTGGCCACAGCCCGCGTGCGCAAAGACGGGTCCGCATATCGCTCCCGGCTCGCACACGGCGACATGGACGGGATCGGGAGGCGGCCCGCACAGAGGGGAGGCATCCAGGAGGAGACTGGGGGGAGGAGGGCATGGGATGCTAAAATAGTTGACCATAACACCAGTCCTGCCTAGGGCTGTGGAGCTGTCCTGCTATGCCTCTTGAGGCTATTAGGTTGTAGGATGTAGAAAAGATCCATGATAATGGAGACTGTCTAGAAGGGCAGACACTATACCTGCCTAAATAAAATGCAGCATGAGCCTATCTTGGAAGGCATTGCACAACAGAGCGAGCTGGACAAACCAGTAGCAAAAAGCAGGAACCTCATAAAAATTTTTTAAAAATGTTAGTAAATTGGAACAAATAGATAAGGATTAGAGACAATAACAGACAGATAAGACACAATGAAGGCAAGTAAAGAAGGAAAGGAAAGTCAATGGGAGTTTGCCAAACAAAAGTTTAGTGAAAGTGTGTAACAACTTCATAGGTTCCTTGGTCTGCCTATGTCCTTAGACCAACACGGCTACAACCTACACCCCTGTAACAAGTTCACGGTTTGGCTGAATTTTTTATTTCATCCAGCACAATTTACTTGAATAGATAAAAATGCCTGAAGTACCTTAGTTATCCTTACACAACTAAATAAAAGGCTGAAGTGTGTCCGTCAAGACCTCTCTTTAAAATTCCATTTGTGAATAAAATCAGAGCAATGAAAATTTAGCTGGATTTTCCTTATTTCTATATTTCTCTACTGTGTGAAGTTAATCAGAAGGGATTCCAGGCTGAAACACCCTTCTTTTCTACTTTGATTTGGAACAGAAATACGTCTTAATATACAAAGATTCTTTCCTGTAGGCTGAGAAACATACGCTATAAAGTCACTTCATTTAACAGAATTGGAAGCAATTCAAATGAAACCTTTAAAAACACTGATTTAAAATCAGAAAGAAAAACTCATGCGCCTTTATTCCCCTTTCCCCCCAAATAAAAACATAGGAGAAGGAAATTCCTAGATACCTCATATCTCCAAATTTCTTGCTGATGACTGTTCCTACATTGCTGATAGCAGCTGTTGCCTTTTGTCCTGCATGGCTCAAAGTCTCATGTGTCTTCTTATACCTAGAAATAAAAACAAAACAGTGCTGAGTAGCTGTTAAATTCAAAGTTTCTATGAAAAAACAAATTTTGTAAAATATCAACTATTCATGATTAGGAATAGTTTTGAAATAGAAAACAAAGGGGGGTACACTTAGGAAAACACAGTCCCTGCTACAGTCTATAAAGCAGTAGTTCTCAACCTTTTTAGATCCAAGGCATCTCTTGTTAGACCCAAGGCATCCCCCAGAAAATGCCAGCTCTTAGTTTTTACTCATTTTCTGACTACAGAAAAGTAATATAGCAATTCCTCTGCTGCAAAGAATTCAGAGACTGCAACAAGGTAGAAATCTCTGGGTTTATCTTGTGAATCATATTTGTACACATAATAATGCTAACGCTGTGTGGCACCCCTGACACCCTTAAAAGGATTTCAGGGCACTAAAGAGTGCCATGGTATCCTGGTTGAGAATCACTGATATAAAGACAGAGACGGACAAAAATGCAGTAGGGAGGAATTCACTAAACTCCAGGGTGATAACCAGGGATCCTGGTTTTCTCTGATTAAAAAAAAATCCCCACTTTTCGGGTTTAAAAAAGTAACCCAAAATCCACATTTTCAAAAATGTGGATTTTGGGTTACATTTTTAAATTGAAAATTGGGGATTTTTTCTTTATCAGAGAAAACCAGGATCTGTGGTGATAACTGGTATATATATTGATATTTCTCTTTTAGTTTTATTTTATATAGAGATATTTGAATAAGTACTTGTATGTAAAAACTACATCTAGCTCTTTTGTGCTCCTTTATGTTGCACTTTCTGTATAGTTTAATCAGCTGTTTTTTTATAGTGTCTTATTAATATCCTTAAAACAATACATTTTTTTACTTATGGTTTGATTCTACTCCACTGAAGTGAAAGGGAGTTTTACCCTGCATTTTAATGGGTGTAGGAACAGCATTTCTTGCAAAGGAAGTGGCTTAATTATCTGGATCCCTCCCTGTATTATAAGAGTGTCAAAACAATTTGTTCACATTTGATTATTAGATAACTATTTTACTTGTCTTTGCAATTAAAAAAAATGTTATTCCAATCTTAGGTACTGCAATTTTCATTTAAATACAAAAAGAAAAAAAATGCTTGGGTATTGAAACTTGGCCAACAAGCTGCATATTCAAAGTAATTCTGAATCTTTTCTTTCAATCACCCCTGGGATGTGTGGCAAGTGTGTTCACACACACAATCCTCTTAATCCACACACTGGTGATTTTTAAGACATGCTTTGACTTGTCATTACTTGCTTTTCCCTTCAATGCTTTAAACTGTTTCATAATTCGTAAGTTAATCATTCCTCTTTTCTGCACCAACAGTTCTTTTGCTGAGTAGACTAATTCTGATTATATTAAAAGCTTCCTTCTGTAGGGTAAAACATTGTGAAGCAAATTAGCCCACAATTAGAAATACTGACCTAACAACAAAATGACAGCAAGCATACCTTATAAAATGATATCTACATCTGCAGAAAAGAACAGTATAAATGTATGTCAAAGCATTTTAAACTATTATTTCACTGATCTTATACTTTTTTGTGTGTATTGCTGCATACGTACAACAACATACACTAGAAATCAGTTAAGGAACCCCATTGCATAAATCCTTGAGCAGCATATCATTTTCTTGTCTACTATAAACAGGAAAATAACTTGGCTCTAGAGAGGCAAGGGGAGGGAGGAAATTAAGTAAAATATTAGAATTTTCCACTCAGTGTGTCACGCTAACCTCTAAGCTAGGTCTGTTATAGTCCTGATCATATCTACTGTCAATTCTCTAGAGGTAGAATTAAGGCTGCAGGGCAAACCCTGCTCCTTACCCCTCTAAAATCTCAGAAGCCACATTCTATCAAGATGTTCCTATGTGAGCGTACCTGGATTGTATATAGCTACTCGCCCTTAAAAATAAGTGCTTGTCAGGATGAAATTACACATTAGAGTTAGCAAGGCCTACTTCTAAGGAACGTTAGTTTGTGGTTAAGTTAAATAACGCTAGTGATCAGTTCCACTTTTGGGGTTAATACCCTCTCTAATGTGCACTACTCAGACTTGCTGCTAGAGAGTTGGTGAGCAGGGTGGGGCTAGGGGCTGTAAGTCTGCTCCATGATTGCCTTGGACACCAGCTCTCTAACCACAGTATAGGCTGTGGAGGAGGGGGAGAAGCCCCCATAAGTCACTTGGATCACCCCCTCCATAGCCCAAATCACCCTGCTGCCCCACATTAGCCCTAGATCCCCTCTCCACCCCTGGATTTCTTCCCTGCCACCCTGATCAGCTCAAGATGAGCACCGAGAACAGAGGGGGAAGCCCTCTCCCTGCCTGCACTCGGGCTCCCTGCAGCCTATGCCAGTTCCATGCACCTGAATCCAAACCCCACTGGATTCAAGTTCCTAAATCATGCCCTCCACCCCCACTTTCTCCCCTGCCTCCCCTTCAGTTGCAGGGCCTGGATCTGGGTGTGCTGGGGCAGTGTGGTCTGTGAGGACCCCAAGATCAGGTAGGGAGGGAAACACCCCCTTTCTCAGGCTGATTGGGGAAGCAGGGCAGTGATCTGAGGATAGAGGGATTAATAGGGCCAAAAGGGGCAATTGGGGTGGCAGAGGAGCAATCTGGAGGTAGAGGGGGTGATTTGGGGGCCAGAGGGGGCAGCAGCTTCCCACCCACTCTCCCCTTCCCCCCTCCATTC
>NW_005843071.1:278689-281424 GCF_000455745.1 Alligator sinensis
ATTCCTGCTCTTCCCCCATACCACATCCCATCCCCATCCACCCATGCACCTACTGTCCAGCTGTTCCTAGCTGTCAGTCCAGGACCATAGAATCCTGAATGACAGCTAGTCCACCTGGGAGCAGTGCCTCATGTGATACTGGAGAACTGCAAATTGCTGGTTTTATCTTAGGTGAATTATCAAAAGTTAATTTAACTCAAGCAAAGTAGCCCAGTTCATATGTAATCCTTGCCCAAAGTAGCGTAAGGTTAAGATACCCAATGGGCACTTGGCACTAGTTAATGAGCCTTAATGTGTAATCATTCAAGTTTTAAGTGTTCTTAACATAATTTAATTGTAATGTATAATCTCACCCTCAAACTGCTGAAGAGATGAGTTTTACTCCTGCTGTCAGAAACATGTATGCCAATGCTGTAAGGAACGCACATGATAAAGCAGGGGTGTCAAACTCAAATGACATTCTCTATCAGCAGCCAGGACACAGGTCACCACCAGGGGTGGGATATCTAGCCTACAATATCCCTGTGGGCCAGACGACCCACCTCTGGATTCAGGCTGTGAATCTTCTCACCAGTTTCCAGAGCCACTGCATCAGCATGGTCAGTACCTATGGGGGTTAACATTGCCCCAACTTACCCTCTTTTCCCTGTTGCCAGCTACTGAAGATTTTAGTCCTCCTCACAGTGTATCAAGTTTAACATTGAGATGCCCTTAATAACTGTAATAATACCAGGAGCAATCCAGGGACCCTCTTCAAATTCTACTAAAGTCAGCCAAAGTCTGAATAAGGATCCACTTGGTCAGAAAGTTTTCTGAGGAAAGGGGAATTAAGTACGATAAGCGTGGGAGTTAGAGCAGAACTCAAAGAAATCTTTCATGCCTTCTTTTTGCGTCAAAGAAACAGAAGCTATGTACAAACCAATTTCTTTCTTGTGTCCAGGTAACCTTTGAAAGGTGTGTTCAGGGGTTCAGTTCACTCACATGATAGGCATGTAGACCCCACAGCCTTTCCAAATCTAGGGCTGCGTACACATTTTCAAATAATCTGGGAGAATTCTCCAAGGTTTTTTCTAAGAGAACAATTTATCTAGTGCTATGTGTACAGACATTTGAATACTGAGACCCTGAAGAGCAGAAAGCTTGCAGTGCTATCGCTGTGCAGCCGGGTGGGGGGGAAGGAGGGAACAGTAAACACATTTTCGCGTGCTCTGCAGGCTCTATCATCCTGGCAACTGATGGCAGTAGTGCATAGGGCAGCCCTGATTAGACAACCCAAACCGCCTATGGTCAGTCTGTGTTTCCCTGCAGCACATGGGGATTGTTAAAGGGGTATGTTGTGTTTCTTGCTGGAGCAGCAGAGTCCAAATGTGACAGTGTCCCCCTAGGGGGGTAGGGGGATGTTTTCTTTTGAGAGATGCTAAGGCATGTACAGTCATTTGCTATCCCAGGAGAAAGTCTTCTGGGAATAATTTAAGCCTGGTTGTTCCCAATAATCATAAGCAGCACTGGAAAATATTATTATATTATTGGGGGGGGGGGCTGGGCGGTGCAGAGTGCGCCAACCTGACCTTGCCCCTCCCTCTTGCAGGGCCATTTTGGGGCAGGCATGCACCACATGCACATGCTGTGCGTGTGGCGGCAGAGGAGTGCATGGCAGGGGCACTGGGTGCAGCGCCACAGTGGTGCTGGTGCTCCTGTCACCGGCCCAGTTTGGGGAGGTTAAGCCCTGTTAGCCCCAGCCTTCCGCCAACTATGGTTCCCAATTTATTTTCTCCTAGAGTAGCCATTTTTACTCTGGGAGAAAAGGCCTGAATATCTACACGTGTGTTTTTTTCTAGGAGAGCAGCAACTCTCTCTCAGGAGAAACTGAATGCCTATAGAAGGCCTAAGTCTTCAAATTCAGATGCACATCAGGTCTAGGACCACAGAAATTATTATCTGATGGTTGTTTGATCAGTCTTTAATATATAATGTAAAATCTCCTCTTTTTTCCCCCTTGTCTGTGTTGGCTGACACTTTTACCCATCAATGACAATATACCAGTGGGTGAACTCGCCCATCAACTCTCAGTTATCCCAATTAAATCATATCTTGGCTGCATATTAGGACTTATAGTTCTTCCTGCTTGTTTCCCATACTTCTTGAATTAGTATATGGGCATTAAATAATTTGAAGGACTAGAGAGTTTTCCCCACTAATTTTCCCCTTATAACCTCATTCAACATTCCCCAAGGTTCCTGTTGATCCTATGCCTTTGTTCACATCGCTCTGATTTGCTTGTTTGTTTTTCTAACTTATCTCTAAATTCTGGCTGCCAGAGTCTGCTCATTCTAATATTATAAAAGCCTACGTCTGTCTGTCTGTCCGTAACACTTTATTCATGCTCTG
This sequence comes from Alligator sinensis, assembly GCF_000455745.1. Taxonomy (NCBI): domain Eukaryota; kingdom Metazoa; phylum Chordata; order Crocodylia; family Alligatoridae; genus Alligator; species Alligator sinensis. Next base: position 281,078 of record NW_005843071.1, read on the forward strand.
ATTGTCTGACAAACAGCCAATCCGAGTGCAAAGAAGCTTTCTGACAGAAGGCAGCCCACTGCCACAATGGTGGGGACACAGGGGATGGAGCAGAGACCCTACCCCTAACCTCGGCTCTGCTCCATGAAGGCAGTGGCAACAGAGCAGATGGAAGTGGGGGTGCTTGGTAATGTGGGGTGGGGTGGAGCAGTCCTGTGCAGGGGCCCCGCCATGATGGGGGTGGGGGGCGGAAGAGGGTTAACAGCGGGCCCAGCCCAACTGGCCCAACGTGGCTGCAGCACCAGCTGGGGGAGGGAAGGAACAAGCTTCCTCCTCCCCTCTGGGCCCCCCCCATGTGGGCCCTGATC
>NW_005843071.1:281554-283737 GCF_000455745.1 Alligator sinensis
TGAACTAGGGGAAAAACCAGCCCGCCGCAGCAGTGGGGGGTGGGAACGAGCCTGGCCCAGCCCAACACGGCAGTTGTAGGGGGAAGGGCCTAGGCCCACTCCTCCCCCACTCCCGCTCCCCCATGCCGGCCCTGAGCCTGCTCCCGTCCTCCTCCCGTCCCCCTGCCGGGTCAGCCTGAGCCTACTGTTCCCTCTTGCCTTCCTGCCATGGCAGCTCAGCGTCTCCCCACCCTCGGGCCCAGTCCCGCTCCTCCCTTCCCCTTGCCACTGCAGCAGTGAAAGTGGGGAGCAGGCCCACACCCCAAACAGCAGGAGGGAAGGGGTAGTGGGCCCAGATGCGGGAGGCAGGGTGAACAGCAGGCCCAGCCCAACCGGCTGCAGCACTTGCTGGGGGAGGGAACGAACGGGCCTCCTCCCCCCTTCAGGCACGGGCCCTCTCCTCCCCCATCCTACTCCCCTGCTTTGGCCCCGAGCCCACTCCTCTTGTCCCCAAGCAGGCCCAACACGGTGGGGGGGAGGAGCGGGTGCACCGTGGCGTCAGCAGTGATGGTGGGGCCAGGGGAGGAGGGAAAATGAGCCCGAGCTGGAGGAAAAGTTGGCCCGCTGTGGCAGTAGGGGCTGCAGTGGGGAGGTAGGGAGCGGGCCTGGACCCCAAACAGCAGAAGGGTAGGGGGAGTGGGCCTGGATGGGGGGGGGCAGGGCTCCGTCCCCCCCCGCTCCCCCCCCCCATCATTCTTGGAGGACAATTGGCTAGCCAATCAGAGTGCTCCAAGCATGGGGGAGCACCGCTATGATTCCGAAGTGGTGCTGAGGCCTGGACAGAGGGTGGGGGAGCCGAGGCCAGCAGTGCTGGCCTTGGCTGTCCCACCCCGCTCCCTGCAAGAGACAGAACAGTGGCAGCATGGGGCATTAGGTGGCGGCACTCCATCCCAGCCCCCTCCCCACCCCGTCATTCTTGACAGGCAATTGGCTAGTCCTGGTATAAAAGTCCTGCTCACTACAGCTTTAAAACATACTGAACAGCCAAATGCAATATGCAATTTGGTGACTCTTTTCAATAGAGGGGAAAATGCATTCAATTATTTCAACCAGCAGATGCCAATTTTAAAATGTGTAATTTTCCAATGCTATGGCTGCTCCTTTTATCCCTTGTCTGCCCCTTTCTCACCCTCCAATTCAGGAAAACAATTAAAGTTCACGCTTAAGTTACAGCACATCCATAATATAGTTCTAAATAGAGGATGCTTCTATGAATTAGAACTATAATAAAAAGAGCAGGATATTTTCAAGGTCCACATGTCCTGGCGGGCTTATAAAGAGCATTTCACAAGGTAATTCATTTTTAGTGCCTTTAATGAAGGTTGATGCCAGGGAACAGAAAACTCCAGGAAATAGTATGTTATTAACTGAAGGGGGGAGCACACATGAAAAAAGAATGCATATAATTCAGAGCTGAATGTAAGTAAGTACCTCAGAGCATACATTTTTTTTTCTTTTTCACAAGAGCATACACAGCAAGAGAATAATAAAAAATAGGAGTGGAAGTGGACTCAGCAGGTCATCTAGTCTAGTGGGGTCCAACCTTCTTGGCAGGCATGCCATAAATTAGCCCTGCACCCTCCCTGAGCGCTATTCCTAGTCTCTTTCCCTGCCCCACTGGCTGCTTTGCATTCTGTTTTCTGCCCTGTGTCCTTACCCAGTCTACTGCTCTTTCTGCTCCATGCCCTGCCTGCTTCCGTGTTGCCTCTCCCCACCCCAGTCTACTGTGTACCAAAGCCAGAGGCCACCCATGCCACTTGTGGCACATATGCTGCAGGCTGAAGACATCTGATGTAGTCCAATCCTCTGCTTGAGGCAAGATCATTCCTATCCAAAGCATCCCATACAAGTGTTTATCTAACTCAGTGCTGATCAACCTTCAGCCTGCAAGGCAATGTCATCTGATCCATGGGTCTCCCCACAGGTCCAGAAATCTGGCAGCAAGGGATTATGGCAGTATTAACTGCTGCTCTCCTGTTGCTAAATTTCCAGCTTTGTGGGGAGCTGCTTGGGCTGGATAATGCAGCCCTGTGCACCAGACTGTGCTGATGCACAACTGGGCCAGTGCATACGGTCATTCCATGGCTGGATCCAGCACATGGGGATGGACCAGCACATGCAGTTAGAACTGGCATGCAGGGCTT
>NW_005843071.1:283768-289898 GCF_000455745.1 Alligator sinensis
AAGATCCAGGATGCCTCACATGCCAAATTCATCTGGCTCATGGGGGTGTAAGGTTGAGCACCACTGATCTGACCTGTTCCTAAAACTACTCGATCAACTTTGTCCACAACTATAAGGTGCGTTGTCCCAAAGCACTAAGAGCACTCTAATCTGCTACAGGTAAAGCAGAAGGACACAGGTTTGTCTTGCCGCTGCAAGGGTTGCTAAAATGCACTCAGGAGATTCAAGGAAGACTCTCATGCCCTGCTATAAAGGAAGGCAAAAACCCCAATATGTCAAAGCCACCCTTACATTTAATCTATGTATTGTAAGGTCTTTAACAAAGCACACCATTTTAACAGGATAATCACTAGCAGACAAGCACGGCTTGTGTTGCTAAACATCAGTATACAAATTAAAAGAAACTTGTATATTTTAAAATATTTCTTTGCTAAGAGCACACATTCCTTGTAGAGGCAAGGCAAAATAAAAATCAGTTTTTGTCACTTCAACTAGTATTAATTTTCTTGTAGATTCTATATATATATTGTCCTCCCTGATGTTTTTATTAGAGAGAAGAAAAAGGCTGCAACATGTGTATTTGTAATAAATCAGATGTTATATAACATAAATCCATGTAAGACTGTTATGCAATTTGGTATTTTTTGAGCAAATAATATCACCGGCTCCTCAAAAAGCTGAGTGGTGATGTGAAAAAATGGCAGCACCAGAATAGGAAAGCCTTTATGACCCCCCACGCCCCACCGCACCCAAAGGATGGGGAAAATAATGAAAGAAAACAACTACTGGACAATAACAACCATTGCTTTCAGAAAAAGAGGAACTTCGACTTGCCACAGCTTAAAAGTCCCTAAGGGTTAGTCTCAGCTAGAAACCAAAGTTCCCCTTATGATTTTTATCCTCTTGTGTTGCTAGGAGAGATGCAATCCTTTTTCACAAATAACATCTCTACAGAGTTTAGCAGCTTTGCTTCAATATACACACGGTTATTAAATTACGTGGTAATATTCTATATACAATTTTAGTTTAAATGATATTGGCTCTTCATGCTATATTTCTATTCATAAGTATCTGTATTTAATATCGCATCAAAAATATTAAGTGATGACCTCTTTAAGTGTTCCTCCTGACTTTTGGTGACCTCATTACTGTCATGAGTGTTAACAACTTGAGACAACCATTTTCACTTTCTCATGTAACACCAGCTCTCTAGCTTTTATTTTTTTTTAAATACTGCACAACCTACATGGTTTGAGCAGCTTACAAGAATAGCAATGAAATTCAGTTAAAAACTTTAAATGGTAATTCACATTTCTTCTAGGAGCAGGATGGAGTAAAACTGATGATTTAAAAAAAAATCAGATTAAAAAAATATTAATCAGATTTTTTTATTTAAATAGTTTTTTATATTTTAATTATAATGAAGTTCTCATTTTGAAAATAATGCAGCTTGAAATGAAATTTGAATTTAATATAGCATAGCTAAAATATAAATTTAGTATGAACTATTCAACTAATTTAAATAAAATAATATGTTGAGTCAATGAGCCACTGCTAAAAACTCTAGAGTTAAAAGTTGATTTTCTTCTACATAAGAAATGAGGGGGGAAAAACATTTAACTTTTGAGGTCAAGCTTTAAAAATATGGCACAATATTTCACACATTAGGGTCCTGACGCTGCAAAGAATCCAGGATCTATACTAGTAGATGCAAAGCATCAGCAAAGTCATCACAGGTGCTGGAAACCGGCCTTTGACTCTAGCAGACACCATCATGGACGCTGACATGTGCAGACCCTTCTAACTCATGACACTTTACATAAAGCACCATGAGTTAGAGGCTGCCCCTCCCTCCCAACCCAACAGATGTTTGCCTGTTGGGTCGGGGGTGGCGGTGATAGGAAACTCAAGCCTGTCTGCAGGAGCCCAATGAGCCTGTTTGCAGCCGAGGAACTGTTCCTCTCCCCCAGCCCCCACGCTGTCAGAAGGAAGGGAACAGGGAAAGGGGAAGGGAAGTGAGTTGCCAGCTAGGGTCTGTCTAGTTTCAGCTGGATGGGGGAGATTGGGAGGACCACAAGGAAAAGTGAGGCCTCCAATCCACGCCCTCTCCCGCTCAGGCCGGGCAAACCCCAGCCCGTAGCTCACTTCCTCCCCTTTCTGAAGACAGTCTCCAGGGCAGAGCTGGGCTGCATCAGCCCAGCCCCAATTGCACCAAAAATTAATCCTAGGGAACACAAGTGGAGCACCTTCATCTGATCCCTCATTTGATGAGGGTTAATTTGTCATGCTATTGGCCACTTTAAAAGCACTCTGCAACGCTACATGCACATGCGTCAGGGATGGTATCAAAATCCTGTTTTATTCTTTTTCACCTGAACTCTGATTAACTCAGCTCACAAATTATTAATTTTTATGATTCTGCACCCATAATGAAAGCTATTCTCCAGCTCAAAGAAAAACAACTATCTGCTTAGTAACTACCAACCTCTTGCTTCTGAATGTTTCTAAGTATTTCAGTTAAATGGCCTTTCTTGGTCCTTTTTGCATATGTACTGTGATATAAATATTAACTTCTCAAGTGCTCCTTCCATGTCTCTAAACCAAAATAAGGAAGCACACAAGGCTGGGGGTTACAATAGCAGAAATCATAGACTGTTGGGGGTAAGGGTTTGCGTGGGTTTTTTTGTAGAGGGAAGGGAAAAGATCAAGGGTGTGGTGGGTTACAAGCATTCTGTGGAGCATAGATTAGTCTTGATTTCAACACCTGGAAAGTGGAGTAAAAAACTGCCATGGCTGTATGGTTGCAAAAAAACCCCCTATTTGAGAATATTTTCAAGGAATTTCTGTGCCATTGGGAACAAGAAGAACACATGCCAAATGTAAACAAATCAGTGCAAAAAAGAGATGTAAGCCTCAAAGAAGCAATGTTATGAAATATTCTTCTTAGAAGGCAACAAATTTGAAGATGGTGATGTGGATATGTCTGAATCACCTGGTTAGTAAATTTACAATTTTTAATCACTCGTACCTATGTGGTAGGAACTGCTTACTATACACTGTAATGCTAGTAAATGAAAAACGTGTGACAATAATGTTTGTTACTTTGGGTGGATTATATTACAGCTAGAGTAGTCAGCATTGGACTACAGTGGACTAAAGAGATGATATGCTGAATACACTAAACCCTATTTCCATACTCTTGGACAAACTACAGAAGGATTGCTGCTGTACTGTGAACGTTGCTGAAATTTGGAAAGAACTTCAAGAAACAATGAAAGAAAATCCCAACAGCAAAATTAAATTGAAGGCAGCAAAGAAACAGATAGACCAAGCACTCAGTCCACTGAATTTTCTTGCCAATACTCTTAACACAAAGTACCAGTAACTGTTAAAGAGGAAAATGCTGCTATGACATGGGCATCTACTAATCACCCATCAGTCATGCCAACCATAAAACATTTCAAGGCTAAAGGTGAACCATTCAAGCAGTACATGTTTGCTGAGGATATTTTAAAGAGAGTCACACTACTGAACTGGTAGAAGTCACCCAGGTTTGTTAAACTGCTAAACCAGCTTCTATCAGCAGTAGCATCTTCTGCAGGTGCAGAAAGAATATTTTCTTCATTTAGACTTGGTCAAACCTGAGAAATTGATTGGGAGTTGAAAAAGTTTCCTGCTTTTCAAAAAAAAGTAAAAAAAAAAAAGCTTTTTTTTAAATTTCAGTCATAATTTTAAAGAGAATTAAGCAGACGTGTCTACATGAGACACTTTACTGCACAGTAGAGCAAATTACTGTGCAGTAAGCATCACCGTCTACATGTGTAGACACTTACTGTGTGTCTCTACTCAAGAGTTAATTTGCTACCTACAAATACAAATAGCAAATTAATTCCTGAGTAGTTACTGCATGCTAATGCACGTGTAGATCCTGACCAGGAGCAAATTTGCTCCCAGTCAGCCCCGCCACCAGGGGGCCTCCTACAACCTAGCCCCAGGGCCACAGAGCTGGAAGCTTCTTCAGACCCAGGCTGGGGCAGCTCTTTACTTACCCCAGTCCCTTGCCCTTACAGGCCTGTGGGGATGCCAGGGCCCTGGGTCACTCGCCACTAGTCTGTGTCTACTGGGTCACACAACAGAGGCTCCAGGCCAGCCACAGCAGCCTGCCCAGACCCCAGTGCTGCTCCCGGCACAGTGTTGCTGCATGGCTACCAATCCTGTGCTGTCATATTGCATCCTGGGCCATCTGCAGCCAGCCTCTGGCCACAGAGTTCTGCTCCAGTGGCTCCAGGCCAGCCACAGGAGCCTGCCTGGACCCTAACACTGGTCCCTGGCACAAAGTTGCTGTGCACCTGCCCAGACCTGGCAGCACCTGAACTGTTACACATAGGCCCAGTGAGCTGTCAAGGGAGCTATACTGGCATCATCCCCAACAACACATGCCATTTCCTGGGGCCATAACTGGTCCCAGGAGGAAACCATGGACCTCGTGGTCCTGTGGGATAAGACCAAGGTCCTCACTCAGTTTGCTTAGAGTAGGTGCTCCAATGCACATGGTTATGAGGGCCTGTCAGGCCGCATGCAGAAGCGCAGGCACAATCACTCAGCGCACCAGCACCACATAAGAGTCAAGGCCTTGCAGGCACAATGGGTCACCATCACTGACCACAACCGCTGGTCAGGGGTTGCCCGCAAGTCCATGTTCTTTATGCAACAGCTGGACAACATCCTCATGGCCTGGGCCTCTGGCCGGAACTGTGCTATCTACTTCAGCAGGGGCAGCCTGCCTGAGCCTCTCCTGCAGCCTGGCACCCACGACAAAGCATCAATAAGGGAGGGTCCTTTGGGCTGCCAGGAGCCTGTCCCGCCGTGGTTCCTGCCTTGGCCTCATCCAGCAGCTCTGGGAGCTCGGGCCAGCACTTGCTCCACCAGCTCTGAGTGTGCAGCCCCGCCCAGGAGACCAGGGCAGCCATGCCACCACTGGCTCTCAGCAGCTCCAGTTGCTCCCTAGAGGGACCCTCTACCCAGACAGCCAGGCACCATGCCCCTGCATCCCAGGACACTGCTGGGGGTTGCATGTCCTTGCAGCCAGGGGGGACTGACTGGGGCCACTGGGCACACCTGCCACATCCACGTATAGAAGCCTACCCAGGGTGGGTTGATTCCAGAGTAAATTTACTCTGGAGTAAACCCATCCAGCAACATTTATACATGCATATGTGCCCAGGCAAGTAGGACCTTAGGTTCAAATGACTTTCACCTAGACATTTTAGAAAATTTTCCCACGTGACCTGATATCATTGGTTTAATTTACTAGTGACAGTTCATACTTTTAATACTATAAAAGTTAATACTAGTGTTTAGTAAATTAGTTGTAAATGTGCGCCATGTTTTGATAAAAAAACTTTCTGTATCAAAAGCATTAAAGTTTTGTTTAATAAACTTGAAGTGCAGGTTTTGTGTTGCAGCTTGATACAAATATGAGCAAAAAGGTAATCATCTCATGAATATGAAATCTATATTTCATCACTTTATAGCATATTCAAATGTAGAATTTCTAACAATCTAAATATGTTAAGCTATATATGTGTATGCATGTATCTATATACATGCATACACACATATACACAGGCAACCTCTGCTTAGTGCTCTTAACTGGTTCCTGAAAAAACGAGCGTTAAGTGAAACAAAGTATTTGATGATCCAAGATGGTGACCACAAGTGTTTTTAATGACCCACAATGGCAACTGCAAGCATTATTATAATGAAACTTGTTGAGCGCTAAGCGAAGCATCAAGGACAATAAAAAGTCCCTTTTCAGATATGTGGGGAGCCGGAGGAAAAGCAGGGGCAACATTGGACCCCTTCTGAACCAGATGGGGCAACTGACGCCCAGGAAAAAGCCAACCTATTAAATAGGTACTTTGCGTCAGTCTTTCATCAGCCCCATGGGACGCCCATGCCCGCTACAGGGCCAGGAAGTCCGGGTGAGGGTGATCCCCTGCCCTCCATTAATGCTGACTTCGTGAAGGAACATCTTGAGAAGCTGGATACCTTCAAGTCAGCCGGCCCTGACAATCTTCACCCCAGGGTACTCAAGGAGCTGGCGAGCATCATAGCCCAGCCTCTAGCA
>NW_005843071.1:291010-318518 GCF_000455745.1 Alligator sinensis
AAACTACTACAAGACCATTTCAGGCTGGACATAAGGAAGAACTTCTTTACTGTCCGAGCCCCCAAGGTCTGGAACAGCCTGCCACCGGAGGTGGTTCAAGCGCCTTCATTGAACACCTTCAAGAGCAAACTGGATGCTTATCTTGCTGGGATCCTATGACCCCAGCTGACTTCCTGCCCTTTGGGCAGGGGGCTGGACTCGATGATCTTCCGAGGTCCCTTCCAGCCCTAATATCTATGAAATCTATGAAATCAGATATTAATTTAAAATGAGCGTTATAGCAAAATAGCGCTAAGTGAAACACAAATATTAGTTTGTGTACCTAGGAAACATATGTATCAAATCTACTGTAAAAACACCCAAAACATAATGTGCTTGTAAATCTACAAGTTTGAATTGATATATTGACCAAGAAATGTCTACTTTCTTTTAAAAACAAGCAAACAAAAAAAATACAATGGGAAAGTTGATTAAAAAAAATTAGTGATTTAAGTCAAGCTTTTGGCTTGGTGGTTTAAAGCATGATTTAAATCAGTGACTTAAATCAATCCACCCTGTCTAGGAGGGGGAAAACAGTTTTAATTAATGATCTTCCTGGACTCCAAAATGGTCTGATGAAATGGGTCACTTGAACTATAGTAATTTTACCTAATGCTTTACAATTTTATAGGATGTAAGTGACAATTGACCACTGGTTGAAATAGGATCAAATGACCCTTAGTATAAAGACAGAGGAACCTCAGTGGAAAGTAACTGAGGATATTTACAGCAACAAAATTAAAGAAACAATTGATCTCTTTGGGTGCCTATCTGTGTGTTCCAACACATTCTAATTAGTATGTACTAGCATTGCCACAGCGTCACACATTGCCACAGCGTCACACATTGCCACAGCGTCCCTGCAGTTTTAAAAACGGCTGCTGGGGTGCTTTAACTAAAGCTCATTGAATGAGCTTTAGTTAAAGCATCTGAAAGCCATTTTTAAACATGCAGGGGCTTAACAGACATTATGCTGTGGCATTTTAGAGTAGCTCTCTGAGAACTGCTTTAATTAACGCCCCCACCCTGTGAGCATACGTAGAGACAGCCTTTCTAACTAACTCGTGTCAATTTTAAACAGTAAGATCATTAGGCTTGAAACTGATCTTCCTTAAATTGAGGTAAAACTGCTATCACCCCATTAAGCCTAATACAGTCATCCCATATTTACACCAGTGTAACAGGACAATCAGATGCTGGCTTCAACAGATGTATTCCCAATTTACATTGAACTAAATTTGAAATTACTCTACCTGTATCAAAGGCCTCTGGCACACGTTCATTTAAAAACCATCCACATGTATATGACAGGAGGTGTGATTTTGGGATCACGGATCAGATCTCAATCATGCTGGCTTTTTTTTCCTAGTGCAATGGGAGTCGCCCCCTGGACTGTTAAGCTGAAAGCTGGGTGCCCGCAGCCCTGTGTGGCCCAGTGGAGTCCTGTATGAGAGTTGCTGCTATTCATTTTTGTTGAACTGTGGCAATAGTTCAAGAATTTTGCTCATTAACTTTTGCTTTAGCAATTTAATTTAAATTTAAATGGAGAATTTAATAAAAGAGAAGTTTACATTTGCTCTGCAGGCTTTATTAACTATTAGCTAATTTATTAACACTCAATGCCAAGGAAGAATAGAAAGATGAGTTTTACCATCCCAAAAGTGAACAGGATCATCCTCCTTGGAGACTTCAATATGAGAGTTGGCCAGGACTTAAACATATGGAGGGCCACCACTGGGAAGGAAGGAGTGGACAAGGCTAATTCCAATGGCATCCTTTTACTCAGTAAAAGTGCAGAGCATGACCTTATCATTACTAACACTATCTTGAGACAACATGACAGGTACAAAACAACACTGCAACACCCCCCTACAAAACTCGAAACAATGGCACCTCCTGACTATATCATCATAAGAGAGCATGATCTAAAAAGACTTCCATATCACACAGGTCATGAGAGAAGCTGACTGCTGGACTGATCATTGTTTAGTGAAATCAATCGTGTCCATCAGGGTTGCAATGAACATTGAAAATAACCCAAATCAATCCAAAGACAGTACATCAAATACCTTCAGACCCCTAGACACTGTAAAGCCCTCCAAACACATCTCAGTAAGAAACTCACCAGTCTTAAGACTGAAAATGATAACACTTGTGTTGAGGAATATTGGCAAGCTGTAAAAGAGACCATCCATGAGGCTTGCACAGAATCAACTGGCTCTGTCACACAACACCATCAGGACTGGTTTGACAAAAACAATGCCAAGATCAAAGCCCTTCTTGATCAGAAAAGAAAAGCTTTCAGTGAATGGCAAAAGCAAACTAAAGTCCAGTCAGAAGCCGGATGGCTTAAACCTGAAGGCTTTCGATGACTTAAAGCTGAAGGCCAGAGGAAGACTCAAGAAATCAAAAACAAGTGGTGGGAAGAGGTGGTGAAATAAATCCAACAATTTGTTGGTAGTCATGACATGCAGAACTTCTTCAGTGCAATCAAGGCTGCGTAAGAACCAAGTTCTTGTGGACTCACCCCGCTTAGATCTGAAGATGGCAGTATACTCTTCAAAGACAAGTCTATCAAAAACCACTAGAAGGAGCATTACCAAAAGCTCCTGAATTGAGAATCGACAGTGACTGATGAAAACGTTAGACCCTGACTCCATGCGGCGCCCAACGACTAGGGAGATGACAATCCAATTGCTCATGGATCCTGTTATTCATTAGCCAGAGCAAGCAGGGAGCAAACATCAGCACACACTGCTCACAACAGCTTTATTCAGAATGGAGACAGCTTCGGGCCAAGTCCCTCACAGACACACAGCCCATGAACCAGGGGACCTGCACTGAACATTAGTTTTTTTTCACATTTTATACACCTTGGTTCATGCTCATTAACATTTACTCTACCTTCGCCCTTCCTTTGGTTTCATCCATATCTCCTATCTCAAGCTCTGTCTCTGCTTACGGTTTACTTCATTAGCATGGAATTGCCTATGCATTTCATTCATTTACATGCCTTCCTGCTAAGTGCACATGCTCAAGACTTTGACTTCCGCTTCCTCTGGTCACTTGCTGGTTCTTTCTGGTTTCTTGCTAACTTCACCATGTCCAAGGATTTGCTTCTGCTTTATCTCCTGACGATAGCTGGTGGGCTGCATCTTGTTCTCCTTACACAATGAATCCTACACACTACCACTTTGTTAGAAAACTGCTTGCCTAAGCATTTGCAATGTTACTTCTGGTGGCTTATCAGCTGAGGTCTTCAAAGTTGGTGGGGAAGCTACGATGAACAAGCTCCACGCACTGTTTCTTAAAAAGTGGAACACTGAGGAAATCCTGCTGACGTAAGGAATGCCAATATCATCATTTTAAAAAAGGGACATAAGGCTTACTATGGAAACTATCCCATCACTGGGACAATCTGAACTTGAATTCTGCTGAACTGACTGCTCTCTCTTACTGAGGAAATCCTTCCTGTGTCTCAACGCAACTTCAGACCCTCGAGCAGCACCATGGACATGATTTTTGTGGCCCTGCAGACCCAGGAAAAATGCCAAGAACAGCACCAGGAACTGTATGTGGCCTTTATCGATTTGACCAAAGTCTTCAACTGTTAACCATGAGGTTCTATGGAAGATCTTATCAAAGTTTGGCTGCCCAGGGAAATTTACCATCGTCCTAAGACTCTTTCATGACCAGATGACTGGTCAGAGAAAGTCTGACTTTTCTTTGTGTCATAATCGAAGGGTATGATTTTGTGTGTGTTTCGGCACTGCAGAATTATTTCCCACCACGAGGAGCTTTCTTTGCACGGTGCAATTCTCAGTTGCAAAGAGAAAACCCCAGTGCAAAGGAGTTCCCGCCATTTGCATGCAAATTTGTTCCCCACTATTGGCTGTTTCTAAATTATTCCCACATGGCGGCTAGCGATTGGCTTGCTAGCTATATAAGAGGCTTGAGCGGTTTCCGCCCAAGTTGGAGAACTCCAAGGAGAACCCCGCAAGGGAGGACTCCACAACCATCTGGAGGAGGAGAAGGAGGACTTCACATCTTGTGAAGAACTCTAAGCGCTGCGGAGCCTAACAAACCCAGCGTGTGCCTTAAGAAGGATATAGGGGCCTGATCAACCTCTAACCTCTCCCCGTTGCCGCCTAATCCCTCGACGTACCCTTCCCTGCGCGCTTTCGTTCCACGGAGCCTAGCAAACTTCATGTGTGTGTATCCAGAGCTCTTTCCGAGTTATTTCAAGAGGCTCGAGTTTCTCTACGGGTCTTGTTCGTACGAGTTTTGTAACTGCAACTTAAGCAAAGTTTTCTCCTGCCTGCACCGTGACCATCTACGGTGTAAGTAAAATAATCATTAATCAACCACTACGCGTCCGTGCCTAATTCTAGTCCGCCGGCCTGCATTCCCCGACCCACGTGCCAGGGCTCCTGGCCACAGCCCGCCGCGCGCCCCCGAAAGCCTCGGACCGCTCCCGGCCCGCACACTTTGTAGACCCAAACCTGGGTCACTAAGACAGTAGCATAATAGTGGTGGGCAAGGTGGGCATAAACCCCAGGCACTGACTAATGAGGGATTCCAGAATGGAGGCAGGAGCTGGAGCCTGTGGCTGTATCAAACTGGGGCAGGAGTCCCCTTATGAATGTCACTCCCCCTCCACTATGGATAGGCTTGCAGAGTTCAATTTTCATTTTTTTATAATTTTGATGGATGATATTGATGTTTATTTTAAGCGTTGTTTCAGTTTCAGTATTGATTTAAGTTACATTAACACATAAACATCTTCCACCCCTGGGATGGCAAAAAAAGCCAACAAAAAGGCCAAGAAAATGCCAAAACTTGTACCCTTTCTAACTGGAGTCTCTCTCTCCACATACCAATCTCGCCAGTAAGCTGCTTTGCCTCTTTTTACAGCATTTCCTTGGTTCTCTGCAGCTGAATTCTCCCACTCGGGCTTCAGGAATTCTCCACCACTGCTTCACCGGCCTTCCTCCATGGCCGCTGCTTCCAGTCCAACTACAATACTCTTACTCTCTACCCTCCCTCTGGGCAGGGGTTCAAGTAGCTTCTTGTCTACCTCCAGTTCACTTCCTGGCACCTGTGAACAAGCAGCTAACTGCTTAATTGAGAAGTCATTAGGCTGCCACCTGCTTTCCTCTTTAAAGAGACCAACCCTCTACACTCCAGCCTGTGACACCCTTCTGTTCTTCTCCTCTCTTTTCTATGATTAATGATGGAAATATTTTTTCATTGGTCTGTGAGTGTGAGGTGGAAATCACCATTTATTGACATTCACCAATAAAAATCAAATCTTGCCAAGCCTAACTATGGGGGGGGGGACTGCAACTGCAGGGGGAAGGTGCCTGCCTAGCCAACAGCTACCAGGTTAACCCTCTCAGAGCTACCACTGAATTAAGGATTTTACAGTCCTATACATACAATTCTCTGGCACCTATGAAAGGGTTAGCACCACAGCTGCTGGGGAGTGAGACCAATGTGTGGAGTCCTTCCCCTGAATCCATGCAGCTGGAGCTCTGAACCCCCTGCCGGGTATGTGTGTCTACATATGCCTTGGCTACAGTCAGTAAGACTCTGCTTGCCCTCTCACCCCTGTTCTGAACTCAGCACAACTTCTCCCTCTGCCCCACTCTTCCAGGGGTGCCAAAATAGCTAGCTATGCCTCTTCTCTAAGAGGCAGGGTATAAAATATATTATTCTCCTCTGTCATGGCAAGTTTCACATATTTAATAGGGTATAATAGAGCATAAATATTTTAAAAATCAACTTCAATAAAAAATACTGCCAACAGGTACTATTACCAATGCACCTTCATTCAGTGTTGTTCTACCTCTTTGATCTTAACTTGCAAAATTAATCCATTACAAACTCTCCTCAGCAACAAAGCGTACAAAAGATGTAACAATACACAAACAATTAACAACAAAAACCATACAAAAGAGCAGAGCCTGGTGGCACAAGTCACGCTTTACAGAGCTTGCTTCTTTTTCTGCTCAAGCCATTAGTCAGTTTAAGAATGACATTTTCTGGAACAAGCATAAAACAGCTGCGTTTTTATGAAACTCTTGGCATAAAGACCTTCTGCTGTGGGTTTCATGTGAAGGCTAAAGGTATTTAATTCAATAACACTTATTTCATTTGAGCTTTAAAATGCACGCAAGTGATAAATGCTGCGTGAACAGTTCCTTCTTTAAAGATACAGCCGAGAGCATGTACTTAAAAATGTCAAAGTGAGCTGGTGTCTTGCAGCTTCATTTGCAGATGAACATAAAGGTTTATTGCGGACCTGAGCTTAATTCCAACTCTGCTAATAAGAGACAGCAGCTGCATATAGTTTCTTAATCATTTTCCCTTCAGCAAATATATTCAGACTACTGGAAGTTATACAGGCTCTAGTGGGAATCTACACCTCAAATTACCAATAAGAATTATGCCCCTGATGGAGCTCTCCCTCCTGCAGAGAAATCTATGCCAAAGGTATCAGGCACTGGGATATAATATCCCCTTGGCCACAGAGCCTGCAGATCCTGAGGGATCTGTTGAGACCAGAAATGTCCATCCGGAACTCTGCACAGCCTTTCAGATCTCCTGTCTTGGCTCCCTGGATACTTATGGGTGAAATTCTGGTGTCAAAGTCTATGAGATTTTTGTTATTGACTTTATGCTCTATCAGACCTCCACTTAGGGTGAGCAAAAGGAGACCCACAGGACTGAGCAGCGTGCACTCAGTGACTACTACTGATTTTTATATACAGTACCATACCAGCATCTTAAAATACTTTAAACTGTGAAATGCCTTGTGATACAATTACTTGAGAGATGCATTTGTGCACTGTAATATAAGATGAACTATGGCCTGGCTGATCCATAAAGCAGCCGACAGCTCACTCTTTCACCTTCAAGTGAAATGTATTTGCATCAAATGCCTTCAGTATATAATTAAGTATGTCTGTTTACTAAGGCAGAAAATTCTGTACCCAGTTAGATTGGGGGGAGACAGGGAAAATACATGAAAGAAAATCTGGGTAATGGAAAAAGATTCTTGAATGTTGAGTGTTATAATCAAGGCCCCTGACACACCTTAATTTAATGGTGTGATGGGATCTCATTCCCCATCACAGTAATTGCACTTCCTGACATGCCACACACACACGGCAAGATGAGCCCCAAGACAACACCAGGGTTTGTGATCAGATCCAGTAGTCTTGGGGCTCAGGGTGGGTTGGGGCTGAACTTGTCATGCCAACCCTGGGATCACACCAGAGCTGGGTCAAGACTTCCATGGAATCAGTTGATTCAACAATCAACTGATCGCCAGTCCCAGCCCCAGGATCGCACCTGGGTCTGGAACTGATTCAGGTTAGTCTGCCACTCATTCAATTTAAGTCACAATGGAAACCAACCACAAACATGTTACACATCTTTGGAATATTTTTGTGGCTTTTTTCTCATTTTGTTGCGTCTTAATTGTAATGTCTGCCAACGATATCTGTGCAACTGCTGCTTTCCCTAGGATTGGGTGGCTCTAACAGAGCTGAATACAACCCTTCATCATTTTTCCATTTAGTACAAGTATGTCCATGCAACTAAAACTTGTATATGTAAGTTTGTGTATGCAGTGGATTCTCACATGCAGTTGTAAATCGGAATGAGTTTGATGATCTCACTCTTGTCCAACTTTGGGGTTCATTACACTATTTAGCACAGCAAGGGCAGGTGTAGCACAAATTAGCCCCACACTTCTCTCTGCGTGTCACTCCAATCTCCTCCCCTTGCCTCATCTGCTGTCTCATTGATTTTGAAACAGAAATATTTGTGAAATAGAGTTGTTGTTGTAGCCATGATGGTTCAGGAAAGAGATGAGAAGTATTTTTGTGATACCTTTTACTGGACCATCTATAAAGCTGAGAGATGTTGGACAAATTACTAGGCATAAAGTGTTTGCTTGCCATCAGGTCAGAGAAGGAAGCAGACAGAGGCTAAGTTACATAAGGCTAGGAGTGCAGGTGGGGGTTAGTTATACTTAACAGGACGTGTGGTCTTTTCTGAATATAGGCTGTAATTGTTTGATGATCCTTCACAAAACCAGCAATCATCCCAGCCACACCAGGACAGCTGTAATCCATACTCAGGTAATCAGAATCCACTGCTTCTGCTCTAAGGAGAATATCTGCAACACCCACCTCACCAATCTGAAAACAGCTTTTACCCAGCAAAGACACTCCAACACAGAGTAAGATTGTAGTTGTGAATGTGCCACCCAACTAACCCTGCAATCTACTACAACACAAAAAGAAACCTCCCAGCTAGCCGCTCATTCCTAGTTGTCACATACTACCCTGCACTGTAATTTATAAAGATCATCAAAGAATTACAGCTTGTAAAAGATCAGACCTTGAGAGAAATAGTCCAAAACCTCCCCTGCTCCCCACCACCATTCCTTGGCCTTCAAACAAAACTCCCTAACCTCAGCCAACTCATCAGCAGAAGCAAACTCGCTGCTGATCAACAGACACAAAATGGGATACAACCCAATCTTCACAATAAATGCACAATCCATCAACATGTTTCCACTGCCACCACAATCAACATCCCTCAAAACAAGACCATCAGAATCGATAGTCCTACAAACAAAGCTGCTGCTGCTGAGTCTTCACTGCGATTGGCATCTCCCTGTTACAGTGTCAAGGTATCAGAAATCTGAACAAGAATGAAAGCAGCTAACCATGAACATAACTGCCTTTACTAGATGTGGTCCAAATCTACCATAGTGAACAAAAAGTTCCCTCCATTACTTCATTGGGCTTTGACGCAGGGTTTCGATGATTGTTAAGAGTTCACCACGCACTCCTTAAACATGGAGCCACTAGGGTCTGGCCTGCTTTGGCTGGGGGAGCAGAGCAAACATGACAAAATCAGATCAATCCAATCCAAATCTCACCCTGTGAGGTGAGTAGGGCAGAGGTCAGTTTTCACCAAGTCATCCTGCCCTGAGCCAGTTCTTCTAATTTTCTCAGGTTGTTAGCCTGTAAATTTGCTGCTTCAGACCTTAACCCACTGGAAACCTGTTGTGTTGACCTCTTTTCTTTTTCCCTTGGGCGGCAACAAACAAGACTTGTTTGCAAAGCCTGTTATCCAGCATTCTCAGAATATAGCTGTTAAATCTATCATTATTCCAATTGCCCACTTCATTCTGAATTCCAAGACAGGTAGCTGATAGCTGTTTATCTTCCCTGGGAACAAACTTGTTGGTCTTCAATGACTCTGAGCTGTGTTTAGGACTCTGCTATTAAAGATCTACAGGTGAGGCCTGATGATGTTACACTTCTATAGCAGGGGGAGCTTCCCCCAAAAAGAGCACTTAATTCACATGGTTATTTCAGTCATATTGACTTTCATATTGATCTAATTACTTAGCAGCCCATAATAGGCTATTATTTGGGGGAGGGTGGTTTGCTTCATGCAATTTAATCAGTGTGTTCAAGAGACAGATATCATTAGCACAGTCCAGATCTCCAACAACCCGAGCTACCAATACAATTCCACCTTTCCATGCTAGAGGTCTGTGGCATAGCAGTCAATGGCAGCTCCATACAAATGGGAAGGGACACACCCTTATCTAACTCAAAAAACAAAACAAAAAATAGGCTATTAATCCTTGGTAGAAGGTCACAGCACATTTCCATCCTTAGAAAAACTCTAGATCTGGATAATTTTACTGGGGAATCTATATACCTGCCCCTGGAACACTTTGTCTGCATGTTAAATGCTTTCTGAAACTCAGTGATATTTAAAATGAGTGGCAGCTGCCATTCATAGCTTTGATTGATGATATCGTGCAACGTGAGGACACGAACAATACAGGAATAGCTCATTGCTTTGAAATCTGCTGAAGGTGATACGTATTGTGTATTCTATTCAGAATAAACTGCATAAAAGAGGGGGGGACTGAGCCATGTGATCCCACACCAGTTGTTACAGTTGCTTAAATCCTCTTTCTTAAGTAATGTTATGATTATTCTTTTGTCTTGGTGTTGATTCCATCTCCTATATTCAGTTGACAAGTCGGAGCAGAATTTAAATTCTCCTCAATAGTAGCATATACTGTAGATCCGTTCAGATTCTGCAACCTGCCTCCAGTCCTCTGCCAAGACCCATGGACCACCTCCCCCCTGTCCTTTATCACACCAGCTTGCCTCCTAACAGCCTACCTCCCATTTATTACTGTCCTCGCCCCTAACTCCATGCATAGCCCTAGACCCTACCCTCCATCCATGAGTGTATTGACCAAGCATTGACCAAAGTAGGACTAATCCACTGAGAATGAAATGAGGCATTACCATATATTGCTTACATGGACATAGATTAGAAGGTGCTGGGAAAATTGGACTCACAAGGTAACAGATAAGGAGTGATTGGTAAGACCAAGCAGAACCCCAAAATAAGGATACAAGGCACAAAGATCAAGGTGAGCCATATTTTATCATTTGGTGAGAACCAAGATGTGCATGCTGTTAACATTTTTTTTTTTAATTGGTGTATAAAAGAGGATCTGGGAACCCTTGATGCATATAAAATAAATTTGGCTTAAAAGATGCTTCTACAAATCATGCCTGCAAGTATTCATCAAGTATTCTGACCTATACCATAGATCGTCTGGTTATGTGCATTAGTGTTTAGATGCTTTGTAGGCAATAAGACTTTTTGAGCGTTTGTCACATTGAACTGGGACTGTGGCATAGTAGCACAGAGATGGGTGATTGAGTGGGGCCTGATCTTCAAGCACTGCCTAAAGAGGGGGGAGAGGGTATCACGCCAAACTAGAGCAGAGGTGGAGAGCACCTCATTCTCCCATCCTATGCTCGTCATTCAGCTTCAGCCCCAGCATCAAGCAGCAGTGGTGCCAGACCACGGTAGCAACTGAAGGACATTGTGAAGAATGTAGGTTTGTCAAGTGGCCTGGCCTCTGCCATTCACTGCTGCTAGGGAGAAGATATCACCCCATATTTTTGCCACTGGAAGCAGAAAAATTTTGCCCATTCAATATGTGCAATTGTGACAACATAGAAAAAAAAAGTGGCAGCGGCAAACTTCAGCTGCTTATTGGTGCCTCCCAAAGAAAGTGCAGTCCTGGGCAGTTAGACCTCTGCTATGGTTGTGCTTTCTGTGACAAGGTCATCAGAGGCAACTGCTACTGGCAGCAGCAACAGCACAGGCAACATCCTGATAGTGCATGCACAGACCACCCAAACGGAGGGAGCCTGATATGACCAATGACACCCTGAAAAGCTGATGGCTACTCCAAAAACACCCTTCAACAGGTCACAGAGGCTTGCAAGCAGCTTGGTAGCACTCAGAAGGGGCTTAAACATGCCAAAGCACCAATTTTTTATTTCTTCACTTTAAATTTCAAGTAAATGAAGTGCTCTTTAAAGAAAAAAAATCTCTGAAGGCAGTGTCATGTTGAAACTAGAAAAAACACCCACATTTCTATTTCTAATTATTACTACTGCTTGTTCCTAGTTCTGTGTGGGAATGTAATATATTGCAATCAACAAAACCCCACAGCAGGATTACAATTGCCCCATAAATTATGGCTTACTACATGAAAAACTCCATTTCTCTGGAAATGTTCTATATTTAAAGTCACGCTAATGAAGGTCCCAGGTATTGTTGTTTTTAAATTTTGCAAACACACACAGAGCCCCACTGGCTTCTATTTTCTCATTAACTGGTAGAAATCTGCATAACAAAATATGGGTTTCCACAAGTTGAAATATCTGGCTTTCCCACATACTGTAGGATAATTGAATGTTGTTCTCAAGTTCCTTGTGAATAGAGCTAAGTTTATGCATAGGGACCTTAACTGAGGGTGGTATCTTTGTTTGGTCTCTGCAGGTGGGGAAGAGACAAGAAATCCCAGCTGAATTCTCCAATCTTTGCCTAACACATAAATAAAGGGTATGAATTATTGCATACAGACAATTCTGAACCTTCCCCCTGCCCTCCCAGTGCACAAGCTCCCCATAAGGAGGTTCCTCCCTTACTCAGATTGCATCTGCATGAGGTCCTGGCAACACAGGAGCTATGTTTGCTGGGGCTGGTGCATAGGGATTGGGGCAGTCACCTTGATTCTCACAGTTCCACTAGAGAAGTATGTGCTTTTGGGATTGGACTCAAGGGAAAAGGACTGGTCCCCATCACTATCACTAGATGAAGTGTGGATAGGAGTCTGAAATTAGGTTGTTAGTTTTTCCCTTCGTTGGATCTGATTTTATGGACTGGAAGATAAAGTGGATGACACCAAACTGGGGAGAGTAGTAGATACACTGGAGGTTAGGGCTAGGATTCAGTGATCTAGAGAAACTGGAAGACTGGACCAAAAGAAATGAGGTTCGGCAAGGACAACTGCAAAGTCCTGCACTTAGGACGGAAGAATCCCATGCACCATTACAGACTGGGGGCTGACTAGCTGGACAGCAGCTCTGCAGAAAAGGACCTGGGGTTACAGTAGACAATAAGCTGGATATGAGTCAACAGTGTGCCCTTGTTGCCAAGAAGGCTAACAGCATACTGGCTTCTGTTGGTAGGAGCATTGCCAGCAGGGAAGTAATTATTCCCCTCAATTCTGCACTGGATAATGAGAGCCTAAACTACCTGAATTACAAGTTCTAGGATGAATGGCAGCATTTCTGAATCAAAATACCTTTCCTCCCAAAATATATATATGTTCTTTTGTTTTGTTTTGAAAGGCATAGATTTCCTTGAAGACAAATGGAACCCCACCCACTTTCCCACTAGTTCCACTCAAAAGCAATAGAACATGACAAATAAAGTTTGGGCATTCTGCATGGATGTATACACTTGAATCCCCTTTAAAGGAGTTGTCTTCCAAAATACTTTTCCAGTATTTGTTGTTGTTGAAATTTATGTTGTGTGATTGAGATTAGATAAACATGTAATGTAATTGTCTTGTAAATAGCTTTAAAGAACCAGGGATACAAAGCTAAGATTTTAATGATGATGCATTTTAAACAATTCATTATTCAATACTTGATTTTATAACCATGGTCTTGGTCTCTTACACTGTATTAATGCTTCGATTTCACTGCCTTAAAATTGAACAAATAAATAGCATTTTTTCTTTTATGTAAAAATAACCAGCATTTTCTCTTTTACATAAACCATGCACATAGTTGTGGGGTGAACTGATATCTATTTAAAGAGGATCTGATTCCACAGGATGTGTCTAGCTCTGGGGTGCCCAATCCCCAGCCCACAAAGCTAAGTCATCTGGCATGCTGGGCTCCTCATGGATCCAAAAATTTGGCAGCAGGAGAGTGGTGGCAGCATGAATTCCACTTCCCTGCTGCTAAATTTCTGGATGTGTGCAGAGTGCACAGGGCATGGCCCTGCACACTAGACCAGGTATGTGGGGCTGGGGTGACATAGGGCCAAGCTGGGGTGTCACAAGGCATGATCTCAGTGTGCAAGTTGCCAGCCACAGAGAGGTCTTGGGTCACTCATCTGGCTTGTGGGGCTGAAAGGTTGAAGGGTTTAGCTAGAAGAGGTTTTTGCAATAGTTGGTGGCATAAATTGAGGACAATTAGCTGTCTCTTTTGGAAGATGTTGGACCAGATTGAGATGCCAGAGAAACAGCTGTTTAATAATCCATAGAAAGAATCTGAGCATAATTACTCTCTGGTCTTTCTTTAATCCTGGTGCTGATGATGCCCAGGATGACTCAGTGATATCATGCTGCTTTTACTGGGGAGGAACAGGCAGACACTGATGGGCAAAACTCAGAAAATGTTCTTTCTGAAGGACTATTCATGGTGAAGATAATTATGCTCATCAGGGGGCCAAGATACATTTCCAACACTTCATACGAGAGACTGGTCACCAGATATGTAGCAGGATAAATTAACTTGACTGCTGAGGTTTCCTGCATATAAGATGTTATGGAAGACACTGTGTTAGAGTATGCTGAACTCTTTAGGGATTGTTTATATGGATAAAAAACAGTGCATTTGCTTAAAGGCTATGTCATGGCATTAGTGCACTATGCATTAAAGATTTATACTGCGCTGTGGTAAAGATCAGTATGTCTACATTTCTCCCTCTTGCCCAAAATAGTATTCAGGGAACTGTGAAATTAATTTCAAATAAAAAAATTAAAATATTGAAGGGGAGTAAAATGCAGCTAATCAAATGCAAAGCAAACAGCCACAGTCAAGAAAGTATTTATCTTACACATGACCTTTTCTTGGTAGCAAAATATTAATTAGGAAAACATACTTTAATTTGTTTTGTTTAATATTTTAACTGCCAGGTACCCTGTAAAAAAAACCTGAATCCAAAAGGATTGTTAACTTTACCTTTAAAAAGTCACCAACACTATCCTTTTAGCATCTCATTAAAATGCAATTATTATAATTTAAAGAGTAATAATCACTCATTGCTTTAAACTAACCGAAGTGTGCTAGTCTGTAGTTTGCTACTAACGTGATCTCAAAAAACGGATAATTCTACCTGAATTCCTTCTCACCAGCACAAATGCAAAATGAACACAGAGTTATTGTTATGTTTTATAATTTATGCAGGTAAGATGGCTTGGGGAAACAAAGTCTCCCCTCGCCCCCCAGACATGCAGGTTCTGCTAAAAGTCAGGCCATGGTATAAAGGAAAGGAAAAGAGTAACAACAAAATGCATTATGAACTGGCTTAAAATGACATAACAAATGAACTGGATCAAATAGATAATATTTTGTATTCACAGCTGAAAAATTTGACAACTCCATGTTTTCCTCTAAAAAAAATTGTTCTGCTGCAAAAAATGCATGCTATTGTCACAAACATGATGCTTTTTTTGGCAGGCATGTCACAAATTAAGCTCTGTGCTCTTTCTGAATGTCACTGTGAACCCCTACTCTGCCTGATCCACTGCTCTGCCTTCTGCTTCCTGCCCCCCTCCTCTATCTGTGCGTCATACAGAGGCTGCCCATGCCACGCCTGTCACAAGTTGGCCACCGTTGAGTTAGTGTGTCTTAAGTAAATGGATTCTGTACAGGAACCTACACAGTGATTGTGTGACGGGTGTGAGTGTATGGGAAACTCAGATCCGTGGAACTTATAATTATGGTCTTCTACACAACATAAGGAAAGCAATAGATGTTTTCTGCTAGACAGAATCCCCTAAATGAAACGTTTCATTCAGGCTGATTTCTTTTTAGGATACCACATGAGGATTCTTCTAAAAAATGAAGAGCTCACAGAGATCAGTGGTGTCTTTTTGTGGTGTCTTGCTGCTTTTTGTATTTTTGAAAAAAAGTGGCCTTACATTTTTGAAAGTATCTGTAGATCCCATTAACTCTCTTCATTCAGCTTCAACGAAAGCTGAAAGTTTTTGGCACTTAAAAAACCCCCCAAAACAGGCCATTTTAATTTAAAGCTCCTAACTGTAGGCATCCAAATATTTGCCCTTTGATTCACTCTTAATCAGGGGCAGATCCAGGGGGTTCAGTGGTGCAATCCTAGTCCTCACTTCAACGGTATAATGCACACACAGTGAGCTCTCTACCATAGAGCTCTGGTCTCAACTGCCCGTCTGCCCCGTGAGTCGCACGCCCCACCCTCCATGCCAGTGAGCTTTTTAAAAAATCCTGGATCCACTCCTGCTCATTTAACAAGGAAGAAAACAAGTGTAAAACAGAACGCCTTTATAGATAAGGCACCAAACTCCATGCAGCCTCTTAAATTAACAATGCCTACCGCTGTCTATTTCTTGATCTTTGCAGTCTTCTCCTTCAAGGTGCTGAAAGTTCTCCATTCTCACTGAAGTCAAGAACAATCTGGGATGCCCAGAACCTTGCAGAATTGGACCCTGGAGAGTGAGATTTTTGAAAGGCACAAATGGCAATTTGGTACCCAGACCCAGTCAGCTTTCAGTGGGCATTGGCTAATTGATTAATCAAGTCTGCTGGAGTGTGGTAATTACTGCACTCCAGCATCACATGCTGAAAAATGGCAGTGGGGTCATTTTTCTTTGAACTAAAGCTTGCTCAACTAAAGCTGTCAGAGCCATTCTAAATAAAGCACCCCCCCCTAGCCCCAGAGCACATCTATAAAAGCCCCCTAGGTGCCTATCTGCCCTTTGTGCCTTTGAGACTCTGCTACCTAATTTTTAGCAGCAGTAGCTGTTCTAAGATAAAGCTACATGCAAATCACTTTCTCTACAGATACCTGCTACTACAAATAAATATAACCAGAGAGAAACCAGGGCCCCAAGTCTTCAGCTGAAAAATGAACATCTGGGTTCAAACTCTGTTACAATACCTCATGAGATTGGTGTTGCAGGTGCTTAATGCCCCATTCTCTTGTATGGAACAGGCTCCCTGGCTGAACTACATTTCCTCGCAGCGTATCACATTCTCTTTTCCTGAGCTACTGAGTTCTGCAGGGGTGTCCCTGGCTACGATGTGCATCATGGAAGACAAGCCCTGGCTGTGAAGCCAGAGGAGAGGAGGATACAACAGATACAAAATACTGTGGTGGCCTTTCTGAATTGATTTTTTGGCTGTAGGTGTTTGGATTTTTTGAAAGAAGACACTTTACAAAGACAGCAGATTTCTTGAGAAAAAGATCATTTTTAACAAAAACCCAATTTTCCATCAAAAGTGGTTTTGACAGTTACTTTAAACTAGCACTGTAAATAAGCTGCATTTTTCTTTTGATTATTATTAATTCAGTACTCAGTCAGCAAGCGCTGTAATGTTAGGACTGGTACAATGTGTTCATAAACAAAAGAGCTGAATTCCTTTTTTAGGTGTATAATTTAATCCTAATTAATATGGAGTTGAGACCAGTACCTCAAGAATTAATGTAGGTTTTCTTAGAGTGTTAGAGCTTGCTGTTTTGCCTGTCAGGCATCTTGCAGAAACTCTTTTTCTTCCACTCAGTTTTTTCCTCAGATACCAAAATAATAATAATAATAAAAATTCAGCTCAGATAAAGCTGGGTTTGAACATTTTTGTGGTGGAATCAGGGTGAGTCTTATCACTATTTTCTTATGTACACTTTAGCTCCTTTCTTTATGCTATACAAAAGGCTTGTGTCAGTCCTTGGCAGCAGACCCAACTAGAAAATCAACTCCCACCCTAAAAACAACCACAGTGGCACCTTCTTGACAAGAAACACCTGTGCTAGGCCGTCAGGACGTTGCAATATATGTGATTTTTTTTTTTAAGTTTAAAAATTAGACTTTCAGTGACCTGGTGTGTTAATACTATATTTACTCAAATATTACATAACCCTGGACAGAAAACTATCCCCCCCAAATTAGATTCTATAAATAGAACATTTATAAATGAGTTATCAATTTCCAGGTATAGAATCTAATTATTGGAAGTCTGCCTTGAATTTGTCCCCCGCAGACTGCTACATCAGGGAAAATGAATCTGGGGGGTCAGATGGCTCCTTGTACCCCCACCCCAACTTCTTCCCTCATAGCCCCTCACCCCCCTTACTCTCAACCCTGCTCTCCCTGAGCACCTGAAAGTGAGGGGCCAATTTGAAAACAACTGACTTTGAAATGAACATGCCTGTGATAATTTACATGCAGGCAAATTACTATGGGTATCCACAGACTTAGTTCATCCAGAATTGATGTATTTTACCCTTTTTTTACATGGCTGCAAGTTTGAGCACAGTAGGCATGTCTAAATGAGATGTTTACTATGCAGCTGACTAAGTAGCTGTGCAGTAAACATTTTGGCATCTACATGTGCACCTCTATTAGGCTGGAGTAAACTAATTTACCCAGCAGCAGAGCATGTGTAGGTGCTGCCTGATTAGCTGATGCATGAAGGTGCTTCAGCGAGGGGGCTGTCTGCTGGCTAGCCCCACAGTGAAGCTCTCTTGTGCCCTACCCAGCCCCTTCATAGCACACCAAGCTGAAGGGAGCATCCCTGGGGTTGGCAGGAAAACTCCCAGAGCCCCCTGCCAGCCAGGGCTGCTCCTCGTAGGCTCTATATGCTATGCCTGAAAAAACTGCAGTTTATTGCTCCAGAATTAATTGCTCCTGGGTGCCCATTCATACAGCATGCCCGGGGCAATAAGCTCCACAGTTTATTCAGATGCCACAATTACACGTGTAGATGTGCCTAGGTACTCCACAAACACACTTTTAAGCAGCACTCTTTACACAGTAGTACAAATTATGCATGATGTTAATCCAAAGCCAAAAGGTTCATGATTTATAATATAGTTCACTGGGCTGGGACCCATCAGAGTCAACGTGATTTATAATATAGTTCACTGGGCTGGGACCCATCAGAGTGAACAGTATTTCAAGCCATGATAACCCCACAGCTCAGTATTGCTCAGTATATGTGTGTACTCCAGATACCCACCATGAAGGATCCATGGCCTAATTATCTACCACTCATGACTGGAACTGGGTGTTCTTGTCACAAGTCCTGGGGCTCTCAAAAAAATTACATGTAGACGATACACAGGGCAACCTAGTCAAACTCTACTTTGTGGAAGGTGGGACCACACTAATCATATATGCCAAGTGGAGAGAGGGGCCAACAGAGAGATTCTGGGTGAACTGTTTGGGGCCCCTTTTGGTGATGTTTGCCAGGCATTTATGGTGGCTGAAGAAACAGGAATGACTGGAAATGGGAAAGAAGGGCACAACTCAGTTGTGGGAGTGAAGAAGTTACAAGGCAGTGGCTTACCATGACTTGAAAAAGAGTCAGCGCTAAGGGGGACTGCACTTAGTGGCCACTGCCATATCTCCTATCAAGATGGGCTGTACTAACCTATCTTTCTGGTAGGTTCCTATCAGTATCTCAGCCTTTTCAATATCTTCCCCAATGACCTGGAGGATAGCATAGAGGGCATCCTCATCAATTTTGCAAATGACAAGATGGGGATAGTAGTAGATATGCTGGAGGGTAGGATTAGGATTCAGAGAGACCGAGAGAAATTGGAGGACTGGACCAAAAGAAATCTCATGAGTTTAAATAAGCACTTAGGCTGGGACAATCCCAAGTACCAGTACAGGCTAGGCACTGACTGACTAGGCAGCAGCAGCTCTGCAGAAAAGGACCTGTGGGTTACAGTAAACAATAAACTGAATATGAGCCAACAGTGTGTCCTTGTTGCCAAGAAGTCTAACGGCATCCTGGGCTGCATTGGTAGGAGTGCTGTCAAGAAATCAAGAAAAGTGATTATTCCTCTCTATTCAGTACTGGTGAGACCACATCTGGAGTACTGTGTCCAGTTTTGGGCCCCTCCACTACAGAAAGGATGTGGACAGATTGGACAAAGTCCAGCGGAGGGCAATGGAAATGATTAGGGGGCTGGAACACATAACTTGAGGAGAGGCTGAGGTAACTGGGCTTATTTAGTCTAGAGAAGAGAAGACCGAGTTGGGATTGAATAGCAGCCTTCAGCTACCTGAAGGGTGGTTCCAAAGAAGATGGAGATAAGACTATTCTCAGTGGTGGCAAGGAGCAACAGTCTCAAGTTGCAGCAAGGGAAGTTTAGGTTAGATATTAGGAACAACTCTCTCACTAGAAGGCTAGTAAAACACGCCATCCTAGGAGTTTTTAAAGAACTGGCTAGACAAAGCCTTGGTTGGGATGATATAGATGGGGATGGTCCTGCTTTGAGCAGGGGTTGGACTAAATGACCTCCTGAAATCCATTCCAACGCTAATTTTCTATGATTCTATGATTTTGGCCACAAAAAAGGGCCCCCAAAAGGTCCCAATTATCCTTTTTGGCACTAGGGTAGGGTGTTGGACCTTGCTCGTTCCCTCCTGGGGGAACAACTACCACTTTTTTTAAGGCCATACATACACAATAAAAAGTTCTCATCAGTATGTTTCCCATTTTGGGTCATACGTTTTATAGACAATCTCAGTGGTGGCTGCATTTAATCAGCTCCATGATTGGTTTCTATTACTAAGCATACAGTGCTTTTGGCAGGTGTTTAACAGAAGAAAATGTATTTCATGTGGTTTCCTTTTAAGACGAGGGGCTGGCTGGAAGGGGGGCGTGGACTTCGTCTTCTATTTGTATAAATATGATACATCCATTTATATGAGAGTTTTAAAATTGCTGGCACTTCTATGTTACCTTTTATCCAGGGATCTCAAGGCACTTTATACACACAACTTGAGCTTCACAACACGCTTTTCAGTGAGGTAAGTTCAAGTGATATGCCTTTTACACACCGGCAAGCAGAGACTAAAATTAGTTAATATTTACCCAACCTTACACTGTAAGCCAGTATCAAAGCCCTGAGCAGAATCAGGACTCATTAATTCAAGTCCCTTCTTTCATACACAAGGCAACACTGCTGCTCCTATAGCTGACTATTTTCTTAATGTTGTTGAACTGGTGCATACGACACCAAGTTATGGGGAAGTGTGGTCACGCTTGAAGACAGGCTACAGTTACAGGTGTACCTAGACAGGCTAGCAAGTTGGGCAGATTGGAATCTGACCAAGTTCAACATCGAGAAATGTAAAGTGCTGCACCTCAGGATGAGCAACCCCCAACACACCTACAGGCTTGGCGGCACCAAACTGACCAGCACCACAGATGAAAGAGACCTGAGGGTAATAATGGATCACAATATGAATATGAGCCAGCAGTGCAATGCTGTAGCCAGTAGGGCAAATAATACTCTGGCATGCATCAATCACTACATCCCCAGCAAAGCCAAGGAGGTGATTCTTCTGCTCTGCTCAGTACTGGTGAAACCGGAGCTGGAGTACTGCGTCCAGTTCTGGGCACCACACTGTAACAAGGACGTGGACAAGCTTGAGAGAGTCCAGAGAAGAGCCACCAGTATGATCAGAGTCTTAAAAAGTAAGCCATACAAGGCAAGGCTGAGGCACTGGGGACTCTTCAGCCTGAGGAAAAGAAGGCTGAAAAGGGACCTGGTAGTAGCTTACTGCTACACTAGGGGAGTACATCAAGGGCTCAGTGAGCAACAGTTCACCAGGGCACCCAAGGGGAAAACCAGAAGTAATGGCCACAAACTCCTGAAAGATCAATTCAGGCTCAACATTAGGAAAAACTTCTTCACAGTCAGGGTGTCCAGACTGTGGAATAAATCCAGAGTGGAATAAGCTCCCTCCAGAGGTGGTGCAATCACCTACCCTGGAAATCTTCAAGAGGAGACTGGACAGTCACCTTGCTGGGGTCACCTGTCCCTCAGTTATCTTTCCTGCTTGGTGCAGGGGGCTGGACCTGATGATCTTCTGAAGTCTCTTCCAGCCTTATAGTCTATTAATTCCTTTACTGAAGTAAATTATGAAAACTGATGGAAATTCCCACATGAAGTTGTGTATTAAGCATTTTTGAGCACCAGAGGCCTTTTTAATTCATGCATAAGTATATTTCTTGTAGTTGCAGTTTTTCTACAAAGAAAAGAAAATTAGAAGTAGAGACACATGTACAGGACCAAGAGATCATACTATTCTTCTTTGTATCTGGGGTCTGTGAGATAAGGGCAGGACTTGGTTTCGTAGTACAGGTTATGCAGTAGCTGCTATAGGTTTCTTTCAAACCATCTTGGTGCTTTAAGGAGTTTGTCATGCTAGCTCCTGTACTTTGCTCCTATGTGGCCAGTTTTTCAGCAGGTAGCACTGCTCAAGGGTTCCAAAAAGATAAAACATATTATGTGCTGCATAACATGGAAAAAAGGAATATAAACAAGTTTTGTACTCACGCAGAAGTGGTCTGTACATCATGCCAGCTTTTGCTGAAGTTCTGTTTCAGCTCATTCATCAAGCTGACACCAAGCTTTTGCTTGATTTCCACCAGGTGCTTCTCTTTGGCTGCTAACACTTGTCGTAAGGTTGAAATTTCATCCTCTAGCTGAATGGAATGAAGAAAAATGTTAACCTATGTGGTCATAGAAAAAAAAAAAAAAGAAATACCATATGCCAAGCTTTAAAAGTCGTACTGAGGCTAGCATGAATCTGCACTTGACAGGTATAGAGCAGAAAAAAAGAATTTAAGTAACTTTGCTGATTCTAAGATGCCCAAAACATACTTTACATTATAACTGTACTCAAAATACAAGTCTCTGCAAACATGCTATTCCATCATCTCACTATAAATACAGCTCGCTAGAAGAAGAGTTACTGGCTCCTTGAAGGGCTAACATGTAGAGGAAAGGAAGGGCATACTAAAGAATGCTTCCCTAGTCCAGCTGGTCTGAAACGACTACTGGCTAAACGGGTTCACTGCACCCTAAGCATAAAAGTTGTATCAGCCCTTAAAAGTACCAAAAGTGCAGAGATGCCTTAAACTCACTGTACTTCCCAACACTCTTCCACAGCCAGCAAGGAAATGGATGAATTTAGGGACCATCTATTTTTTAAAAGCCTTTTAGGCTGGATGACTAGATTCAATCTTATTTGTAGGGAGATATTTTTTTATACAGAAAAGTGCAATCGGGCCCTTTAACCTGTCACCTAATCCTTGCTAATTAAAGAGGAAAAAGAAATTAAAAACCAGGAACCAATCTTGATCTGGCCAATTTGTGCATGAATACATTCTAAAGAATATGTTCAGTCAAAAGGGGTTCTTTGATGCCACTGTTCATTCTTTGGCAAACATATCTTTTCAAACAACATTTTTCAGACTTCATTTTATACAAAAATAATGCTGTTAGCTAGCATATGAATAGGACATCTGGCTAAGAAGAGGACAGCTGAAAACAGCTGGCCATTTATTCAATATTCTCATGCTGTGAGTAACACTCTAATCTGCCTGAGCTTAACATCACTAGCAGAAAAGGCTCATAAACTGAAAAGGCAAGCGGCATCCTGTAATACTGAAGCTGGTGAGGATAAGGGATATACATGTAATAAATGTTCTTGTGCGCTTGTATACTTGACAGGGGTTTAGTCCTCAGGGTTTTATTCTATGCTGCCTAAATAATACATTGTGTTACTCCACAAAATTGACCAAAGACTCATTGGCCCTTTGCAAGTCATATGGTTTAATTCTCAGCCTATTGGCTTCTCATTGGCCTTTAAATTATACAAGTATGTCAGGAATAAACATGAAATTGTAGGCACCTACAGAGCTGGATTGAGGTCAATACTAAAATTCCTCTAGATTGTGATAGTGTCGTC
Source organism: Alligator sinensis (assembly GCF_000455745.1). Lineage (NCBI taxonomy): Eukaryota > Metazoa > Chordata > Crocodylia > Alligatoridae > Alligator > Alligator sinensis. Next base: position 314,235 of record NW_005843071.1, read on the forward strand.
ATTTCATTTGTGGAATTCAAGATCACCAAGATCCAGAACTGCTTGCCATTTTAGCGATCATAAAACAACTAACAAGTGGTCCTCTTTTCGACATTACAGAAGCAGCAAAGTTAAGATTCGGAATCATTAGAAAACACCCAGAATCTGTGAAGGGCTAACTGGGCAAATGCTTGTATGAAAAAAAGAAAGAAAAGAAATTAAACAGGTCTGATTTAAAGCAGGTATTAATTTAGTGAAATTGTTCTATTTGCTCAAAAACAAAGTGTCCAATGTGTCAGTTTGCCTCATTAACACTATGATACTGTTCAAGATTAAAACAAAACAACTAGGTTACTTCTATTCCTTACAGATACTTAAACACTTTTTAATGCTCCCTATGGGGACCAGCACTAGACAGCTCATTACATACCTGGATGTGACTATTCAAAGTCTTTTGATTAAAATTACTTTCCATCTGTTCAGTTAGATAACTAAATCTTCAAATCCTCATATAAAGCACTGACTCTTTGCATAATGCTATGGATGTGGACATTATACACTATTAAAGGAAAGAAAAGCATTTTGTTTAAAAAAAAGAAATTTGTGTTTTAAAAAAGGACACCATCAACTTAAAATGTCATTGTTTAAAAGAAAAAAGTTTAAGATAGTACAAAACATTCCTCAGGTGTCCAAACAACACTGACTTGGGACTTTTAAGTATTGAACATAAAGGCTTAAGGACTTAGACAGATTTTTAAAACAGCACTTAAGCAGGTTAGGCTTCTACCTTCCATGGGAGCAAGGCATCAAACCTGCTCAGGGTTGTTTGAAAAATCTCACTATTAGACTGCTTTTGAAAATAAACATGGATTACACTAATGAATTGGTGAGACCCTCCTGAAAATGTTATCTGTTGCCTGAAATAAAGCACATAGGGAAAGCCTTTGTCAGCTGAGAACCACACAGTCTTCCTGCCACTTGCTGTGGGTTTTAGAAACACTCCCCCTGACACTTTTGTCTCCTACTGATGAGTGAAAGAACCATGCAAATGATAAGGGAAGGTGGCTACTCCCCAGAATTGTGCTTCTCACAAATATTCTGTTAGACCTGAAACAAGCTGTTAGAAATAATCTGTTTCCGTTTTGAAACTGAGTACCTGAAGAAAAAAAATGGCATCTGGCATCATCTGTCTGAAAATTCTAGGCTTACTGCCATTGCAGAGAAAACAGTGAAAAACCCAGACCAGTCTGACTTATGCATCCTCTGAAACAAGAGAAAACTTACTTCTGTCCTGTAGTTTAACCTATAATTATCTTTTAGGTTTCTTGTACTAATTAAAGAGCATACATTTTCAAAGAGTAATATAAATTTTAAGTTGATGGTGTAGTTTTAAAAATGATCCTACAGCATATACTTCTCCTCTCTCTCATGTACCATGTACTTTTTGCATAGCACATTGCGACTGGGACTGTATCTATCTGAGTACTTATATGGGAGAAAGGAGCCTTGCTACTGATGTCTCCACCTGACCTTAGGAAATATAATAATACCTGTTTATTAGCAACAAAACACAACATATAGTTCTATTAATTATATTTGGAAATATACATTAGCTCCTTCACATGCATGGTGCTTAAGTGAGAGCTGGAGGGGGAAATGGTCATGGGATGAATACACTTCAGCAAAATATGGGGCAGGAGGTATAACGATCAACCTTCACAGAAGGCAATTTAATGAAGCAAGCTACTAGAATCCTTTCTGGAGGCAAGCAATGGAAACAATAGGTACCTCAAAGTCATGCAGGGGCACAATGCCACCATGCACTACAAAGGTACATGTGAGGCTGCTTGGGAATTTGAACTAAGTAGGTGGAGGGGCTGTGCTGGTTATTGTGTTTAACAGTGGGCTGCCCATGTGTATAAAGCAAATATATGATTGTAGTACAGGGTCCCGTACTAGGCTTAAATTTTACTGGCACAGGTGACAGCAGAAAAAAGAGTTAGTGCCACAAGCTTTAGCACTACCACAATACAAACCTTCCAGGCACCCTGGGTACATACTGTGGTTGCTACTCTCTGCCACTGTCATTACCAATGCTAGCTAAACGAAAGAAAGCATAAGAATACCATACTGTGCAAGAATCGCACCTTTTTTTGCTGTGTAGACCAGTGGTGGCTGACCTTTTCAGTTTATGGACTGGATGAGCGGTGCCAAGTCTGTACGTGGCCAGATCCAATCTGTGGACCCATGGGGGAATGGTCCAGCTGCATTAGGCACTTGTCAGGCTATTCCTATGCAGCTAAATCAGACTGGCTCCACACTGTTACAACAGGCCCCACACAGCTATATTGGGCCCTGTCTCGGCTGTTTCCAGCAGCTAAATCAGGCTTCAGCTTGATTCAGCCATGCAGGAATGGGACCAATCCTTCTACACAGGGCAGCCCGGCTGGGACCGATCCCACCTCAGGGAGCCCGGAAATTTGACAGCAGGGAGTGGGCTGGGGGTTGAGTACCCCTGGTGAGAAAGATGTAGGGAACGCATAACAGGAGGCAATGAAGAAAATCATGTAAAAGGACCAGAGACACCCACAGAAGAACACAGAGCATGGCCCAGAGAAAAAGCTAAGAGTGCTTTTGGGTTAAATGATGACTGGAAAGATTTGGAGCATGAGCAAGGAAACGGTCTTCTGCTGTTAAATTTCTCCTGTGGGTGCTGACAAATGTGCAGCTCCCTGCTCTAACTCACAGTGCTTCAGAGCCAATCCAGTGGAGAAGTTACCTGCTTGCAGCCTCCCCCCACCCCAGTTCTGCTCCCCCTCCCAGCTGCAGGGCTGTCAGCAGGGAGAGAGAAGGGGGAGGGAGCTGCAGCTGGGGGGAATGGGATTTGGGAGGGGACTGCAAGGCAGAGGGGCTCCAATTCACCAATCCCCACACCACCTCCAGTTCAGGCTGGGCAAACCCCAGCATACAGCTCCTGCCTCCTCCCTTGCTCCCTGTAGACAGCCCTGGGGGCAGAGCTAGGCTGCAGCAGCCCAGCTCTAATCCTAGTCCCTACTGGTCAAGTTCCCTGAGGTGCTCCACGCCGGAGCACCTTCATCTGATCTCTCATCAATGAAGGTTAATTTGTTGCATGATAGGCCACTTTTAAAGTGCTCTGCAGCTTTGCACTTCTGTCACAGCCCAGCTGTAGAGCACTTTCAAGGGGCCAGTCATGCAACAAATGTCACTTCTGTTGGCGCCTTGTGTTCAAGGAATTGGGATTGCAGTCCCTGTACCTGGTATATACTCTGTAAATACACTAGACTGTAGCAAGGAAATAATTCGCTAATCATTAGTAGAAATAAGACAAAGGAATTATTCCTTAAATTCTACATGGGACCTAAAAAGAGTTAAAAATTCCAACAGGTTACATAACATTGCTGAATAGTATAATAGGAAGTATGTTGAAAGATATACGTAAGTAAAGTCATGCTACCAGCTGCTTTAGTGTTTCATGTACAATGGTTGCAGGCAGTGTTCTTTCCAAGATGCGTGGTGTGCGCAGCCGCACAGGCACGCCTGGCAGCACAGCATGAGTGCGCCTGTGCAACTGCGTACGCCTCGCAGCTTAGAGGGAACGTTGGTTGCAGGCATGTAAATACTAGGGTTAGGTACAGAAGTTACACATACACCGATTTAAGTGATCAGAAACCAGTTTAAACCTGAAAAAGAACAGAAGTTCATTGCATACAAACTAGCTTAAAAATGGCCAAACCTGGTTGGATAAACCTGGATGGATGTAGTATCAGACTTAACTGATTTAGGTTAAACTGGTTTATGGAACATTTGTCCCAACATCTTCTCAACTCAAGTTAACTCACAGTCCCCCAGAGTCCCAGGATGCTTTGAACCCCTGCACTGTACTGTCTGCTCTAGTGAACCAGGGCCAGCCCTGCCCTTAGTTGTCATAGAGCTGAGGCAGTTAAGCCTTTGCTCCCTAGCCTGTTTCCTGCCTATACCGGTCAGCTTGGCAAGATGGGGAGCAGGGGAATGGACCACCAGGCTCCCCTAGCCCAGGTCTGTACAGTGCAAGAGGAGGAAAAGCCCCAGCAGTGGGGTTCTTCACTGCACATCCCCCCTACCTGCCCCCCGCCCCATAGCTGGGCAAGCCGGGATTGGGATTGCCCCAGCTCTGCCCGTCCCCAGCCGCCAGATTCTAAAAGGTGGAGAGCAGCGGGGAAATGCACTCCCCTGGTCTGGCACTGCCCTCCGCCTCAGCTGGGGTCTGCTCAGTGAGGGGAGGAAAGCCCCAACCCCAGGGGCTTC
>NW_005843071.1:318528-318742 GCF_000455745.1 Alligator sinensis
ACCCGGCCCCCCAGGCTGGGAGGGCTCCAGCCCCAACCCCTCCCCGGCTGCCTGACTGAGAGGAAAGCATGGCTGCTGCTGAGTGTCTTGGACGGCCGGAGCCGACTCGAGGTGATTTTAGAAATTACTCGTTCACTGGGCGGGCTGGTGAATGGAGAGGCAGACAAAGCTTAATGGTTGCAAAAACTTTACTTACGCCGCTTGTAGCCGCGAC
>NW_005843071.1:323366-323942 GCF_000455745.1 Alligator sinensis
ACTGTCCGTGACCACATTCAAATCAGTAGCACGCCCTCCGCTCCATGCCGCTTGTCGGGTCAGGGCACTCGCTTCTTCCTTGTCTAAAGTGTCAGATCCAAATTCCACTATTAACCGTCCTAACCACATGGCCAAGGTTTCTTCTGGTTTTATTTTAGATTCTCTACAAAGTTCCTGAATTTCTGGTCGAGCTTGTGCGAGAGAACAGTGGTACGCGTAGTACCTTCTTCATCTGCAACACGCTTCATCAGCTATCGGGTGAGCTGCGGCAGAGAAAGAGTTAAATTCTTCATCTGGGAGCATTGTGTATATTCCTCCTCCCATTGCCTCCTCCCCGTGGCAAGGAGGCGGGGCCGTTGGGAACGGCGTCACCTCAGGGGGCGGAGTCGCTCGGCGGATCCCCACCGGGTCTTCTGAAACTCCGCCCCTCTTTTCCGGGTTTCCCGGATGGCTCGCGCTTCTTTCGGTGCCATTTTCTGCTAGCGACATCATACGGCCGGCGCTGTTGATAAGCATCGCTCCGGAGCTCTTTGCTGTCCGCTCCAGCGACTCCTTACCCGCCGTATGCATCCTAGC
>NW_005843071.1:325015-359521 GCF_000455745.1 Alligator sinensis
TTCAGCAGCCTTAGACAGTGTCACCATGAGGTGTGGTGCACATGAGCACCCCCAGGCTCCTGGCCTGGGCCAGTGCAGACTTCTCTTGGTCTTAGCCACCTGCACACAATGTCAGTTCAGTTTGTTATTGGTTCAACCTATGCAGCTTAGAAAAGCCTGCAAAAGATTGAACTGATTCTGCTTCAGGCTTTTTGAACCTCTGTACTTAGCCTAGGATATTAACAATAAATTTACCAACAAAGGGAGTCACACCTCTAACTCACATCAGACAGTGCATTGAGTTTAGCTCTTAAGGAACTTATTCTGTAAATACATGCATTAATCTTACTTGTGTGAGTACTCCTATTAACTTCACTAGGAATCTTCATACAACTGAAATTACTCACATGTGTATGCATTTGTAGAATCTGTTTCTCTTCTGAAACTCAGAATCATTTATACCTGGCTAACCTTTGTTTATGATTCATGTTCTGATAGAAATTCCATGTCTTCCAGCAAATTTGTGACAGGTCTGCCATATTTTTTGGAATAAAAAAGGACCTGCAGTGCTTCAGACACAGGGATTTCTATCCATTATTATTTCTAGTTCCATTTCATTTGCATTGTAAATGGTGCCTCATTTAGGATCAATATCAGCTGACAGACCAACACAAAAGAGAAGCCCCAAGCCCTGAAAAGCTTACAGTTCAAAAAGACAAGGCACAAAAGCAGTACCAAGCAGGAGACAGCATGCAAGCAAAGTTTAACGAGTGTTGAAAATAATATATGGAATTGTTAGTTTCTTTTTTCTTCTTTATACCCAAGATGAGCAATATAGAAAGTCAGGAAAAGTTAAAAAAATGTACTAAGATATACAATTAAATATAAGTCTTTTACACATGTACCCATGACATTATATACCTTATTTTACTTATTTTAAATAAATCCATATTAAGTACACCTGCCAATCCATCACCAATGGTTATTAATTGATCTCTTATAGGCATAAAGAAAAAGATGCTTGAGAAAGGACTTGATGGAAAAGGTATTAATCCTTATCGACTGACACTGCAAAAACAAGCCCTTCTAAAAAGGGTAGCATGGAAGAAAGCATAGATGTAACTATAAGAATGCTGTGCCACTGAAGGGCCATATGTAGTGTGGAAGGGGCTGGGAAGGCTTAAAGAACTGGAAGGTAAAGACAAGAGGAGATTTTGAAAGGCGCAAAAGGCAACTTTGTCTAATTTCCACTGAAGTTACTAACATAGGAGCTGCTAATGTGCACGCCTTTTTCAAAATCTCTTTCATGGAACTGATGCTTAATTATAGACTTTGAATCTTCCAAACTTCTCAATTTTTCCAAAGTTTTCTAGATGCAATTCTTAAATATTTTTCTTTGGACATAATTGCATACTATGAGCAAATCTGAACAATCTTATTAATCCTAGCTAACCTAGATACTGTAATAAAAGCAATAAAGTCAGAATTAAACTACTTTCCTATTGTTTACAGGTGTATAAGTTCACTAGAGAAACAAAAATAACTCATTTCAGATTTCATAGCTTTAGCCCAGCTAGACCAAAGTAAGCAGTTGGCCTTTGTTTGTCCAGGAAATCATGAACCAAACAAAAGTCTATTAACTATAATATAAATATTTATATTGTACAACTGAGAAGAACAAGTCTCTATATAAAGAACTATTCTGTGGATCAGACCAGGTATCCTGTTTTCAAGCGTTACCCTTTCAGAGGAAGGGTCAATTACAGAATAACTGCCCACATGGACTGTTTGAAATTTACTGATTTTCAATTTGGACTAGACAATTTTATTAAATATCTCTTGCTCTGTTAGATGGGAGGATAAGCAGAAATTCCCCAGCTACCTTTTCTGTAACAATTATTATTTCATATCCCCTTACCACGTCAGAGAGAGACAAAACAGAGGTAAAAGTCAAGAAGCACAATCTTTACAATTCCACTTCATATTTAGAGTCCTCATTTTTCTTGCTCATTGTCGTCTTTTCCTGCCTATGAATCTCATATATTACTGTATCCAATAGCAGACAAGGCTGCATCTCACTTTGTGCTATAAACTTGACTTTGACCATCTCCTTAACTCACCCATACTAACTCAACCATACCATGTAATTATAGCCAATCCAGGATTTCCACTATTTGAAGATTTATTTTATTTTTTATAAAGTTTCTTTGTATTATTGTTTGTCATGACATTATGATCATCATTAGTGCCTTTTTTACTGAAACATGTTAAAATTTCTTTTCATTTTCATATCACATAACCATCCCTTGGAATTCACATGGATTTAATTATTTCAGGATCTTTCATTCATTATAAATGTTGTCAGTTTAAAACTAATGCCAAATAACTTGTCGGTTGGAGTGGCACAACCTTTAGTTTTAACACGTAATAGATGACTAAGCTATCAAAAATAATCCGATAGAGTGAATCATCTTGCACTATTCTAGGCTAGAAAAACTATATTAAAAGGAAAGATCTTGTGGCGCATGTACTTCATTCTGCTAATTATAAACTTCCACATTCAGGAGGTAAAAAATATTAATGCCCAGGGAACGTCAAAAGCATTACCTTGACTAGCTCAATCTTTAACTCTTCTTTCTCTTCTTCAGAAATCATGGTGGTGAAGTCAATATCAGTAACAGTGTCTTCATCTGCCTCATGCAACGGCTGCGCTTCCAGCAGTCCTTTGAAAACAACAAGATAAAAGTCAATAAAATGCTTACAAATCATTTCACCGACAGTGCTAACCACCAACAGAAACCTAAAGTGCAGCATCATCCTCACTTCACGTCCTAGAGTAGGAGTGCTCAACCTCTGGCCCGTAGGTCAGATATGGCCCATGAAGCCATGTCATACAGCCCTTGGGCTCCCCATTGTCACAACCCAAAGAGTGTGATTTTTGTTTTTGTGTGCTTTGGCACTGCTAAATTGTTCCCACTAAATTACAGCTTCTTTGCACGGCGGAGTTTTCTGCTGCAAAAGAGAACCCCGGTGCAAGGGAGAATTTCCCACCAATTTGAAGCTTTCTTTGCAGGGTGCATTTCTTTGTTGCAGCACAGAAATGCTCGTTGCAAAGAGTTCCTGCCATTTGTATGCTAATTCGAGCCCCATTATTGGCCAGTTCTAAATTATTCACACGTGGCGGCTAGTGATTGGCTTGCTAGCCGTATAAAAGGCTTGAGCAGTTTCCGCCCAAGCTGGAGGACTCCACGAACACCGGGAGGAGGAGATCTTCACGCTGTGTGAAGATCTCTAAGCGCTGCGGATCCTTACGGACCCAGTGCATTTCAAGCAGGCAACAGAGGTCTGATCAGCCTCTAGCCTCTCCCCATCGCTGATCGCAGCCTAGACGTATCCCTTCCTGCGCGCAAAAGAACCGGACCCACGGAGCCTAGCAAACTTCATGCGAGTCCTTGCCAGATGACCGAACTACCTCAGAGCTCTTCTACCCGGGTTCGAGTCCTGCAGGTTTATCTTCCCGTCGCCGAAAACCCATTGCGACGTACCCTCGTGTTTTGCATCTTCCCGTCGCCGAAAACCCCTTGCGACGTACCCTCGTGCCCTGCAGGTTCGAGTTTTGTTTTGTTTCCTGTCTGTAACCACAACTCAAGCAAGTTTTCCAGCCTACACCACTGCCATCTCGGTGTAAGTAAACAATCTTTTAAACTACCGCTAAGCGTCTGTGCCTAATTCCAGCTCGACAGCCTTCCCTCTCCGACCCGGCGTGCCCGGGCTGCTGGCCACAGCCCGCGTGCAGCACGGAAGAGGGCTCGGGTCGCTCCCGGCCCGCACACCCATCAGTCTGAAAATTTGGCAGCAGGAGAGCAGTGGCAATGTTAATTGTAGCTTCCCTGCTGCCAAATTTACAGACCTGTGGGGAGCCACCCAAGCCAGATGAAATGGTCCTGCACATGAGATTACACAAGCATGCAGCCATGGTTGGTTGGCTCCTGGGGCTGAGCTGGTATGTGCCAGAATCAGCCCAAAAATTGGCCCTGCAACACTCATCTGGCCTGCAGGCCCAGAAGATTGAGTATCAATGCCTTAGAGTTATTCAGGTCTTTCTGATATAAGAGCAGAATTCAAATGACCTTCTGGCTTCTGAAAGAAAAAAAAAATCTTATATTTTTTATTATAATACCAATGTGAAAACACTAACCAGACCAAGACATGTTAATGTACTTGGACAAAGGTGCAGTACTAAAATATCAAATATAGAAGAGAAGAAGAAAAACCTATTTTTTTCTCAAAATAAGTCAGTTAAAAAAATATATATGTTTATGCAGAGCTCTGAAATCACTTATGAACTAGAAAATAAAAGGGCTGATTCTGTTTTGACTATCAGGGCTGCTGCAGGAACCAGGAAGAACTCTCTCTGCGTTCCCTTAAGACCAGACAGTTCTTCAGAGGGTAGAGGTGGAGGCAAAGATAGTGCTAAAAAAGAGTCCAGCAGGTTTGAGCTTTGTTCCCTCTTCCTTCAGTCTTCTTCAGAATGCAAGCTCTGCTCCTTTGCTCTTCCAACACCCCCTGCTCCTCTTCCCTTCCATTTTACTTTCTAGGACAGGGGCAAAGATACAAAGAATACATGGAGCAGTGTGGTCCCGGCCTATGATAGAAAAGAGGTCCTGCTGCAGGTGCCTGTAGGCAGAGGTGGAAGGTAAAGAACCCCTGAAGGAGCAGAGAGAGGCGAGATCAAGGGGCTGTGGGGACATGGGAACTGAGAAGCATGCAGAACTAACTCATAAGGGAAGAGAACTGATGTGTGCGGAGGGAGGTGGGGAATTAATGACTGGGGAAAGCATAGCAGGCATGGAGACCAGAGCTCTTGTAACAGAGACAAATATCAATTTAGTACTTGAGAAAAGTGGATAATACAAATTGTTACACATTGTACATTAAAGTAATAATAATAATAATAATAATACTACATTTAAACAACAACAAAAAAGAGCCCATAGTATAATCACATGATTTCAGGGGTGGGGGCTAACTAATGATTTCTGAAACTCTGTGGTTGGTATTTCCACTATAAGCAGTTTTAAGAACAGGTTTTTCACAGAGACCCAAAAAACAAAAAGAATAAACTAGATTTCAAGGGCTATCCAAGATAATTCAAGGTTCTCAGCTTTTCTATCCAATTTGTCATCATCAACAAGTATGTCAAAACAACCATGCCTGTAGATTTCTACTTTAGACCCTGAAACTTGGATAAATAGGATGTTCTTTCAAGCCACTGCAACCACATTTATTCAATGAGACTCAAGCCCAAACAAAAGATGGCTTTTCAAAGTGCATAACCTCAGTTGCCTGATAAATGTCATCCCAATTCTGTGCAATGGTCACACAGTGCTCAGGATAGAGGAAATAAAAACTGAAGACTCTGAAATCTAATTTGGGGCCAAGTCTGGTCCCCAAGATACAGAAGCTGGAGGGGAGAGAGAAAAAGAAAATGGTGATGGAAAAGTGAACCTCATCTCCTATTGAAGACTGGATGAAGTTTGAATTTGGATGGAGTTTACACAGCTTATGCTTTACCAGGAGGATATCACAGAATTTAGTAGCATAACTGGATAGTGCCTTGGTAACAATGGTGGCTGACTGGAAGAAAGCAAGGAGGACTGCTGCATATCACTCTAGCTCAGTGCTCACAAATGTGCATAATATTCTAGCGCCAGGTCTAGACTGCAAGCCAGTCTAACCAGTCTGCTTGTTCTCTTCCAGCTTAGAGCTCACGCTCTCTACTAGTCTGCAGTCAGTGATTCAGTATTTTGTTTTCTACTCATTGTTCATGCAGTCACTCTTTCTGTTCTTTCATCACAAGTAGCCCTTTTTACTCTATGCAACTGAACAAAGCAGCCTTTACTCCTCTGTGCTGCCTGGGCACAAGGGAGAAGAGTGATTCCTAAAAGCACAGATGGTTTCTGTTTGAGTGCATGAACTTGGTACAGGTCACAAATGCCTGGATGTGCAACTGCATGGAAAGGAAGCCTCTATGCACCACGTGGCAGTTTCAGGAGTGGAGAGGCTGCACTGCAGTAGATAGGAGAAGCAGAAAACAAAACACCAAATAAGGCAGGCAGCACAGGGAAAGAAGAAAACAGAGTAGCAAATTACATAGGGAGCACAGGGCTGGGACCAGAAAGCAAAGCAGCTGATCAGGCAGCAGACCAGGATTGGAGCTGCACTTGTGGAGGGCATGGGGCTTATTAGTGGCACACCAATGAAAAAAGGTTGGCCCTCATTGGCCTAGAGCAGAGGTGGGCAAAATATGGCCCGCAGACCAAATCCAGCCTGTGGAGGGGCTTTGTCTGGCCCGTGGTGGGTCCCTCAGTCCCGCCTGGCCCTGGCATCGTCCCACAGTAGTGCGTCCTGCTGCCCCCTGAGCACGCAGTGGGGCTGGGACAGCTCCAGGCTGGACTGCCTTTCTAGGCAGCCCAGGTGGTGGCAGCAGCTTCTAGCCCCAGCCCCATGATACTGACAGGGACCCGCATGCAGCCCCACACCTTCTGCACTCACCTGCTCACGTTGAACAGCCGCAGCAACAGCAGTGCTGGCAGGGCAGAGGTGTGCTCAGTGCAGGGGAAAAGTGACCTCTACACCTCAGTGCTGCCCAGTGTTTCCTGCAGCAGTGCAGAGCCTGTGCTGGGCTGCCCTGCACTATCACTGCCACCTTTGGGCTGCCCTGTGGGGCAGTGGAGGCACTGCAGAGGAGCTGCAGGGCAGTCCAGCGCAAGCTCCGCACAGCTACTGCAGGAAGTGCTGGGCAATGCTGAGGGGGAGAGGCCACTTTCCCCCATGCCGAGCACACTTCTGCCCTGCCGGCACTGCTGTTGCTGCAGCTGTTCAGCGTAAGCAGGCGAGTCTGCAGCAGGCGCAGGGCAGGTCGGGGCTGCGTGCGGGTCCCCGTCAGTATTCCCAGCCCCAGCCCTGCACCGGCCAGAAAGACAGTCCAGTGTAGAGCCACCCTAGCCTTGCTGTGTGCCCAAGCAGCGGCAGGACACGCCATGGCCGGGCTTTGCAGAGCAGGCATGGGGTGGGCTGGACTGAAGCTGTGCCCGCATCAGTGGAGAGTGGCTGGGGGGGCCGGGGGGGGGGAGGGGGGGGGTGCTGGGGCAGTGCACTGCTGGCAGTGGTGGGGAGGCACCATAGGGCACGTGGGGCTCCCATGCACACTCCACCATACCCACACAAACCCTCCCCTGGAAACCCCATGACCACACTCTCACCCATACACAATCACACAACCCACAAACACTGCACCCCCCACACCCTTCTCTATACACCCCCCCCACACACACATATGCACACCCATGGGTCTCTAGGGGAAGCCCTGCTCACTACTACCCACACACATGCCACTACAAACACACCCCCACACACTCTCCCCCTCCACACACCCCACAAACTCCATACCCACCTACACATCTCCCCATACCCCCCACCCATACCCCCTACAATATACAAGAATAAGACTTCATTTTGAGCTATTATGCAATCACCTCTATATACACTATGCAAACACACACAAATCAGGACAAAAAAATCATTTAAAAATAAAATTAAAATAAGTTACTGTGGATGTTAGATTTTTAGTATATTGACCTGGCAACGACCTGGTGAGGGGACTGTGGGTGCTTGATCACCTAGGCGACAGTGATCATCGCCTACTGGAATTCACCATCCAGCGCAGGGCAGCAAAGGCCTGCAGCAAGACAGTAACCCTGGACTTCAGGAGGGCGGATTTCAAGGAGGTAAGGAGACTAGTCGGGGAGAGACTGAGGTCCCGGAGGGGAGGGGAGTTAGGAGTCCAAGAAGAGTGGTCGTTCCTTAAGGAGATGATCCTCCAAGCTCAAAGGGTGGCAATCCCAACAAGGATCAAAAGGAGCAGGAGTGCTCAAAAGCCTCCTTGCCTAACAAAAAGCATCCAGGAATGTCTCAAGGCTAAAAAGGAGGTGTACACCCAATGGAAGGGAGGGGCCATCACCAGGGAGGACTATACAGCCGTTGCTCGGATTTGTAGGGGGGCTGTTAGGAAGGGTAAGGCGGAGATGGAGCTGGGACTAGTGACCCGGATCAAGGATAACTAGAAATCCTTTTTTTAAATACGTAGGTGGTAAAAAGAAGTTTCCGGGTAATGTAGTGCCTCTGCAGGACACGCTAGCAAGTCTGGTGGTCGCACCAGATGTCAGAGCTAACTTATTTAACAACTTCTTTGCCTCCATTTTTCTGAGCAGGGACCAGGTCATCCCCCCCATCATGATCCCTGATGGTCCTAGGGGAGGCACAGCCAGGCCCAGGGTAAATACGTAGGTGGTAAAAAGAAGTTTCCGGGTAATGTAGTGCCTCTGCAGGACACGCTAGCAAGTCTGGTGGTCGCACCAGATGTCAGAGCTAACTTATTTAACAACTTCTTTGCCTCCATTTTTCTGAGCAGGGACCAGGTCATCCCCCCCATCATGATCCCTGATGGTCCTAGGGGAGGCACAGCCAGGCCCAGGGTCAAAGTGGACCTAGTCAGTGACCTCCTGGTGTGACTGGTCCAAATCAGCAGGTCCTGACCATCTCCACCCCAGAGTGGTGAGAGAATTAGCAGAGTTCATTGCAGGTCCCCTAGCACAGCTTTACAAGCACTCATGGTGCTCTGGCGAGGTGCCAAAGGACTGGAAGAGGGCCAATGTGGTCCCCATTTTCAAAAAAGGGAGGAGGGAGGACCCAGGAAACTATATGCCTGCTAGTCTTACCTCAGTCCAGGGGGAAGCTCTTTGAGAAAATTATCCAGGAGCACATCTGTGAGGGACCAGCAGGGGACTGTATGCTTAGGAGCAACCAACATGGGTTTATCAGAGGCAGGTCCTGTCAGACCAACCTGGCAGCCTTCCATGATCAGGTCACTAACTCCTTGGACACAGACTACGTCCTCCGCGACGCCTTTCTGGATTTTAGGAAAGCCTTCAACACTGTCTCTCACCCCATTCTCATTAAAAAATTAGGCGACTGTGGTGTCAATCCCTACAGATGGGTCAGATGGGTCGCCAATTAGCTGGAGGGCTGTACCCAGAGAGTGGTGGTGGATGGCTCTTTTTTGACCTGGAGGGATGTGGGCAGTGGGGTTCCACAGGGCTCGGTCCTTGGGCCCGCACTGTTCAACATCTTCATCAGCGACTTGGACAAGGGGGTGAAAAGCACCTTGTTCAAATTTGCAGATGACACTAAGATGTGGGGGGAGGTGGGTACGCTAGAGGGGAGGGACAAAGTGCAATCAGATCTGGACAGGTTACAGAGGTGGGCGGGGGAGAATAGGATGGGTTTCAACACTGACAAGTACAGGGTACTGCACCTGGGAAGGAAGAACCAGCAGCACACCTACAGGCTGGGGAACTCTCCTCTCACCAGCACAGAGGCAGAAAAGGATCTTGGAGTCATTATTGACTCAAAGATGAACATGGGCCACCAATGTGGGGATGCAGTCAGAAAGGCTAACTGCACCTTGTCATACATCCACAGAGGCATCACGAGCAGGTCCGAGGAGGTGATCCTCCCCCTCTATGCAACCTTGGTCAGGCCCCAGTTGGAGTACTGTGTCCAGTTCTGGGCACCACACTTTAGGAGGGATGTGGACAACATGGAGAGGGTCCAGAGGAGGGCCACTCGCATGATCAGGGGGCAACAGAGCAGGGCCTGTGAGGATAGGCTACGGGACCTGAACCTGTTCAACCTCCACAAGAGGAGGCTGAGAGGAGATCTGGTGGTCATCTATGAACTGGCCAAGGGAGACCAGCAGGCAATGGGAGAGTCCCTGTTCCCCCGAGCACTACTGGGAGCAACAAGGAACAATGGTCACAAGCTGACAGAGAGCAGATTCAGGCTGGATATCAGGAGGCACTACTTCACAGTCAGGGCGGCTAGGATCTGGAACCACTTCTAAAGGAAGTGGTCCTCGCTTCTACCCTGGGGGTCTTTAAGAGGAGGCTAGACAGACATGTTGCCAGGGTCGTCTGACCCCAGCATTCTTTCCTGCCTGTGGCAGGGGGTTGGACTTGATGATCTGCTCAGGTCCCTTCTGACCCTAGTAACTATGAAACTATTTGGTTTTTAGTTCCTGCTTCCAAGATGGCAAACCCCCTTCCTAAAAGGAGTTTTGGGGGCAAGGGCAGAGACTTCCAGTGACAAAGGTCAGGGGCTAAGAGGAGGAACTTCCAGTAACAAGATGGCAACCAGGGGGTGGGTCACCTGTCAAGGAGTGTGGCTACCCATGCAGCCCTCAACAGCCCACCAAAACTCATGAAGCAGCCCTCCACCCAAAATAATTGCCCACCTTTGGCATACAGCATCCCTATCACAATCATCAGGGAATTTAGTTGCTAAAAAGCTAAGGAACCTCTACCGAGCATGTGCAACCTCACTTTTCCAAATGCATTTCTTGGTCATATTAGAATATATTTAAGACAAACAGTACATCCCTGATACAGAGAGAACATTTAGGATGGAGATTAGGAAGAACTTTCCAACTCTGAGGGTAGTCAGGCTCTGGAACAGACTACATATGGAAATTTCCATTACTGGACATTTTCAGAAGCAGGTTAGAAAGACACTTGGCTAGGATGGTTTAGTCGGGGATGATCCTGCTTTGAGCACAGTGCTGGATTAGATGACCTCATGTAGTCCCTTTCCAACCCTATTTTCCCACGATCCGTTCCTGTTTGGGAGAAGAGAGATCTTTCAGGTGCTGTCTGTAAATATGCCAGATACAGACCACAGCAGAACAATAACTTTTAAAATATAAAGACTTATACGTGGAGTTAATTAGGTGCATGTCTTTTCAGGATCAAGGCCTTTATTTGGAGATAACTTAGAATGACTCATCAAAACTACCAGAGGTTGAGCTGACTCACTTGAATTGCTCTGCAAAAGGATCCGAGGTTGTATTAGCAAAAAAAATGTTTATTTTTACATTCCGATATGTCCCTTTTAATACTGAAATCATGCACCGCAAATGGACAATTAAATAGGAGAATTAGTATGTAGTACAGGCGACCCTCGCCATTCATGGGGGATACGTTCTGGAGATCCTTGTGAATGGCAAAATCTGCAAATATGGCGCTGCATTAATGAACATCATCTGCATTCATGAACGCAGTGCCCCTGGCGGCTGCGGGGGCAAGGCACGGCTGCGCTGGCGATGGCAGCGGCAGCAGGAGCGTATTTAAGATGCAGGTTGGACATTTACGAATATTTGAAACCACAAATGCCGCACCCGCAAATAGTGAGGGTTTCCTGTACTTAGATGCATGTATAGACATTCCTTTTGTGTATGCGATGGAGTGACTGTTGCACGTATTTTTTCTGTGGACTTCAGCCCTTTCATTAAAACAATGCTCGTACCTTTAAGCCAAATTACCTGAGACCATTTTCTGTCTTACACATCATTACTTTAATCAAAACATCACAGAACAATTCACAAAGCTTTCCCAGTTGAAGGACTTGACTTTTGCATTTCATTTCTCTTCGTGGTGCAACTGAACTTGAATTTGCTGATCTCTGGACAAAGTACACTTATTTCTTTTAACTTGTGGTTGATTGACTTGAGTCCACTGAGTCACCTATCACTGTTTTACTTAAGCCATAATGAATCATCCATGCCATTTATATATAACATTTTTATTACACTATACCTCCTTACTATATAAGCCATTAGGAACCAAATTTTGCTACTCTCACAGTCAGCAGTGTCTTATTCCACAAATAGGTCCGCTTACATCAACTGAGTCATATTCAGACAAAATAACTACTTTTTGTAAAACAGCGAGGCAGAAGTTTTAACCTAAATTAGTAAGCTGGATTTCCTCTAGAGTTAATGAAACTACAGGAAGCTGTAAAGTTAATTGAAATTATATTCTCTTTTAAATAATAGATTTAGTGAAAATATTTATTACTTAATAAAAATCAGTTCAGGCTATGTTTAGCAATATATCCCAGGCATAAAATTTAATAACAAGGCATTTTAGAATGACTAAATTAGTTTTCCACATGAAGTGATAAATAAATGTCTACTCAAGCTCATTACTGTCAAATTACTGATAGGTTTTTATGTGCAGAAAAAAAAAGGAAAGCAGCTTTAACTGCAGGCATGAAAAGCTAAAGATGTGGTATATTGTTTAATATTAAGATTCTTATGCCTGTATATTTATTTGATCATTTTCATTTTTACAAAACTCACAATAATTCCACTGCAACAGGATGACCACTGGCTACCTAATCTGAAATGGCAAAGTATAAAACCTGCCAAACCAGGGATTGACAACAGTTTTGGGCAGAGTGCCAAAAACACCCCAACCTCAGCTTGGAAGATGTGCCGGGGTGGATGGTGGGGGAGCCACAAGGGGCCCGATCCTTGTTGTAGCAGTGCAGCCCTGGCCCCTTCCCTGCCATCCACCCAGAGATGGGTGTGCACCTGCCACCCACAATGCGTCATGCTGGGGCTACACAGATCTTGGTAGTTGCTTGCAGCCTCCTCACTGCCTACTGTGAGCAGCCCAGGCTCTGTGATGGATGACTGTGCATGACTGTGGTGTTCAGGCAACATTGCTGGATGGTAATGTAGTCTTCCAGAACACTTTTTCTGCATTTAAGTTTTGACTTTTGGGAAGAGGCATAATATTGTTACTGGTATGCACTGCTTGTTGTAGAGGCAGTTTTGGAAGTGAGGGAGGGGTGAGCTTGCTTTTCAGGTTGGGTATATCAGAATAACAGCAATCCTTGATGAAGAGTTGCTCCCAGGGAAATGGAATTAGTGTTGGACTCAGCTTACTAAAAAAAGGATTGTCTGCTGCATGCTCTTTGGTGGGGTGGGGGGGGGTGCGTACGTGTGTTTCAAAATAAATTACACTTACAATTTGCACAGATTCAGGTTTCACTGATTTCTCCTCTGATGGTAAGGTTATCTGCAAACTTCTCAAAAAAGGTGCGTCAGAACACACTGATGTCCGAAGGTACAATTATTTGATGCACTGCCATATAAACCATTTAAAATAATGTTAGTACCAAACACTGCTCCATGCAGCTCAAGAAAATACACAGAAGTGACAAGTAAAGTAATTCCTTTGTTTCTGTATCCCTAATAGTGCAAAGTACTGTATTCAATGCAGAAAGATCAAAGTGTCAACCCTGTCTTGAATTATTCATATGGGCTTAAAAGGGGATTGAGAACAAAGCAAATAAAATTAAATAACCTTTTAAAAAATTTCTATGGCAGGACATTACAATCAACCTAAAAGAAATTACAGGATGCTAAACATTCCATACTCAATGTAGAATACTTTCCAAGTATCTTAGCCACAATTAACATAAAGTCAGTAGTAAAAGGCCTAAAGTTTACTGCTCCTCTGATTTAACCCTGAAAAATATGGTTAATATTAAATCTGTTTTATAAGGATTTTTTTCCTTTAATCCTCAAAACAACAATGACAATTAATATGCCAATTAGATACTATGAGATCTGTAACTAGTCCACAGAGTTTTAATTAACCAAGAAATACAATGCTCCCTGGTCCTGCCATAGATCTTAGAACATTTGTTCAGGTATCTGGAGATTAAGGACGCACTTGTTTTTATCAGTATGCAGTAAGACATGTTCTTTGAAAGCTCATTTTGTAGTCTTTCACATCAAATAAGTCAAGCTAAGTACAAAACACCATGTGAAAACATACTATAGGCAGTCTTACCTGTACAATTAACCACAGTAACAGGCACACAAGGCTCTTTGGGTAAATCTGATATCTTTTATTAGACCAACTCAAATAGAGCAACACTAAATTTGAGTTGGTCTAATAAAAGATACTGGATTTACCCAAAGAACCTTGTCTGCCTATGTCCTTATGTTACATAAATTGCCAATTGCTTAAATTACAAGCAAGACCTTATCAGGGGGATAAGGTAAAGTGCTGTGTTTATTGATTAAGCACTTAATATACACACACCACATTTATACTCCAATTTTTGTTTTCCTCTGGTATACATTATCAGTTTTATCGGTGCTCAGATCAACTTCTCCCACTGGACGGGCAGGCACCTTACCCTCTCCTGCTCCGACACAGCCTCAGCACCTGGCCACCTTCCCCCAGTGCTGGCAAGCACCCCCCCCCTCCCCCCCAAAACACCCAACCCATTCGCACCCACACCCAGATAGTGCCAAAGCCCTGGCCCTCCAACCCCCACTCCCTACACACACAGCTGGATCCAGCTAGTGGAGCTGCTCCCACCACCCTGCCTGGCTTCATGCCAGCTGTGGTGCATGTGCACATGCAGATGCACATACGCCAATTGCCTCCAATCACCCCAAGCAGCTCCTTGCAGGCTGAAATGCAGCCCGCTGGCAAGTGGAAACCTGCTTTCCTATGTTTTTCTGGGACTTGCTCGCAATGCTTTCAACTATTCTTGGGACCCACTTTTGGGTCGTGACCCACGAGTTGAGAAACACTGCTTTAAAGGAACAAACAGGGATTCTCATTTTGGAGACAAATTCCCAGGTAATCTAAAGTCACCATAGCCTGCTTCATACCACTCACTCTTAGCTTCCTGCTGTATTGGGGTACCTTGAGTGGCAGGCAGGCCACAGGCAAGAAGAAGGATAGTGCCCTACATTCTAAAAATTATTAATTAGAGAAACAGTCTCAAGGGCATCATCACTACTACTATAATTTTAGGTAGTCTAGTAATGAGGAAATGACAATATGTCTGGAACTACTGTTCTTTGGGTTTAGGCTGGACACAAAGCTCAAGTCCTATTATGAATTACACATAATCTGACCTTTAAATTAAAAAGAGCTTTTGTGCAGGATTTTTATATTAGTTAAAGAAGGAAATTGAGCAAAAATTCCAAAACCTTTGTCTAACCCTTAGGTTGTGATTTTCATTTTGGCCTTAGATACATCAGCAAAGAGGGGGAAAAAAATAACCCAAATTCTTTTTGTTAGTATAAGTCCTGTCTCTATTAGGAGGGCTGCTGTTATAGCTATTGTGGCTAACCTTTCCTAGTCCAGGCACAGCTTCATTCACTTAATGCTACATCCCCTTGGAACTTATATCTGCTACGTTGGGGAAGTCCCTGTCATTTGGTAGGGCTCAAACTTCTACTGCCTCTAGGAAACTGACAACTTCACTCAACAGCTTTTAATGATGTTGTGATCTGAGTGCTGTAGCAATGCAACTAAGATAGCTGCTTCTTTTCCCCATAACAGTTTTCTTAGTACATGCATGTCTACTCAACTTAGGGGAAATTTTCTGGTTAAATATTAAATAAATAAGTATACCAGCTTGAATTATAATCAGCTGAAATACACGTTTCAAATCGAGGGCTTTCCCCCCCAAATTATTTCAACTATGACTTTTAAAGTTGAGAAGAAAGAATGCAATGTTATCAAAGGCTAATTAGTTACATCATCTAAATATTTTAATTATGGTGTTATGTAGTTCTGCCATTAATGCCTAGGAGACAAATATCTGCATCTCTATTATTAGGGAAATATTCAGGAGAAAAAAAATGTTCATATTTCAGCTGGAATTAATTGCTCACATTACTGAAATTGTAATTTGAACAATGGAACTGTCCAGACATTGCATTAGTGACTCTGATTTCCTTTGCCATATCATCTTAATACCAGATTCAAAGATTAGGAAGAAACTATTTCAAATGCCTGTAAAAAGAGAACTAGTGATCAGGAATCTCCACGTGCTCAAGAGTTTCAAAAGAGATTCTACCTTCACAAGGAAGATTGTCTGCTGGTGCTCCCAACAGAAAAGAATAGCATCTCATAGCTCCTTGTCTCTGCATTTCTAAAAACCCACAATCTAGCCCTAATTTCAAAATACCATCGCTTACAGGTTAGAATAATAGAAAAATAAGATTGGAAGGGACCTCAGGAAGTCATCTAGTCCAACCCCTGCTCAAAACTGGACTATTCCCAACTAGATCATCTCAGCCAAGGCTTTGTCTACCCAGGTCTTAAAAACCTCCAGGGATGGAGAGTCTACAACCTCTCTGGGTAACCTGGTCCAGTGCTTTACTAAGGTTCTCAAATTGCAGTTGGTGGAACATTTGTTTGTTCTCCTTGCCCAATGAACTAATCCTTTAATAAGTCATGTTAAAAGAGATGTTAGAAATAAATAAAACAGATTCCTAATTGTATTTTTCCAGGGAAGCGCTGCTGCAGGTCACTACAGGAATAGTACTGTCACCTCTGGAGAGAGAGAGAAGTTCAGTGGCCAGAAGCAATGAAAGGCTAGCAGTGGTAAAAGACACATATTGCTTATGGAAAGCAATTATTGTCAAGGCTTATTAGTGGCAGCACCTGGTAAGAGCAACAAAACTTCTACACCTGGGCCATGTGTTCAGATGACACTCCCTATAACAGCAAGAACCCCTTAAGGGCAACAGACAGCACCAAGGCACCAACATGTTATACTCATTGGCATCAGCTCTATTACACTTTAACTCAAGATAACCCTCTATCCAAAATCCTTTTTTGAAATACGTAGGAAATCTGTGTATAACTAATATTTAACATCTCATCTGTCTGCATCTAGTTCACTTTGTATAATATAATATTCTTGGCTGCTGGAGGGAACAAGTGTGGCTTTGCTTTCTAAATTGAAGGTATACTAATAAAAAGAAAGCACTGCAACATACTGCAATTGTTCTAAGACAGCAGAGGCTTCTCTCTATAATGTCAGTACAGAAAATAACAACAGTATTATTCTGGCCCCTATGCTTTCTATTGATCATTCTTCACAATTTCCCTTGGGAGTTAGGGAGTAGAAATAAATGTGTCAAACAGAAGGGCTATCATCTCTTTCCTTTCTTTAGACTGTAACAAAGAAAAGATGAAGTAGGAGATGAGAAAATGGGCAACATGGCTATAAAAAGACTTGTTCTCTATAATTTTTTCTTTAAAAACAATTTGATCTGCCAAAAACAAGTGAAGAACTAAAGAAAAGAACGATGTTAGACTAGAGCTGAATGAATGGAGAAGAGCTTAAATAGAGAAATACTCGCTGCATCTACACAAGACGCTTTACCGCATAGTACTTTAATTACTGTGCACTAAATCATCGCCATCTACACATGAGCACCATTTACTAAGCAGTAAATTAGTGTACTATGCAGTTAGCTACCACCTGTAAATACAGGTCACAAACTAACTGCACAGTAGATACTAAGCAGTAACACATGTGTAGACAATGCCCAGGAACAAATTTGCTCCCAATCAGTCCTAACACCAGGGGACAGGGAACTCCTTCAGTCCTGGCGCTGTTCAGCTCTCGGCTCCCCCAAGAGCCTGGAGCCAAGCAGTGCCGGGACTGGGGAGCTCTCTCAGGTCTGGGCAGAAGCTGTCCCAGGTCCGGAACAGCTCCCAGCCAGCCCCGGGCTAGGCAGGGATTTCTTCAAGCAGGACTCCAACTTCTGCTGTCTCTAGGAAACTGACAACTTCACTCAAATGCTTTTAATAGCATTGTGATCTGATGTACCGATGCAACTAAGATTGCTGCTTCTTTTCTTCATAACAGATTTTCTTTTTACATGTATTTCTACTCAACTTAGAGGGAATTTTGTGGTTAAATATTAAACAAGTACACCAGCTGGAATTATAATCAGCTGAAATGCATATTCCCCAAAAGCAGGGCAGTTCCTGCTCAGCCTGGGGCTGCCCAAGGAAATCCCCACCCAGCCCAGGGTTGGCTGGGAGCTGCCCCAGAAGCGGGACAGCTCCTGGCTGTGCAGGAAAGCCCTGCTGGACATGGGGCTGGTTCCCATGTGCACAGGAGCAGAAGAGTTCTGCAGTGGCAGCTGTTTTCCAGCCCTGTGCACATCAGGACCCCTTCTAATTTGCATAGGGCAAGGAAACAGCTACTGCTGCAGTTGACAGAGCTCTCCTAGGTCTGTACTCCCTGCTAGCCCCCGGGCTGGCACCCCAGAGGAGCCTGGAGCTCCCCCTGACTGCTGCAGGGGGCCAGAACAGGATAGGAGCAGCCTTGCACCAGAGCTCCCAACAGTAGTTGTGCTCCCAGGAAAGGCTTACCGCAAAATATATTACTGTGCAGTAAGCCCCTGTACCATTAATTGCGCATGTAGTCATGCCTACCAATAGTTAGGGGATGGTCAGTTTTAAAATATACAATTACATGATCTAAAATGTATGAGGATATGTTCTTCTATCTGCTAGCTAAGGTACCTGGATCAGCTTCAATGGAATTTCAGTATGTGCTTTGCTGAATCAGGGCCACAGAAAATCTATGATCTAATAAAATGGCCCCTCTTTCCTAAAACCTTTTAATAATTTCTTGTGGTTTTTTTCAAACTTAGACATGCAATAATATCATGGAATAAAATTTTTCCCAGACTAATATAGATAATTGCCTGCTGTTAAAAGAAATACAGGCCTGCTGAATACATTTCAAGAAAATTTCTTTATCATTTCCTGCAGCACAAACACTGCACAAACATTTTATAAAACAAATATTCATCCTGCCCTGCTCTTATCTTAGGGCACAAAAAGTATAAAAGACTATAAAGTAATGTTAAGGAACTAATTTAAGTGGAGCAAAATCTATACTGTGGTTGACATGCTATTTTTTACCTGCATAGTTCACTGCTGGTAGGCAGATGTGGAAAATGCACATCAAACAGATATACTGTATTTGGGCATCTGGCAGATAGTCTGTTTATGCTTTTACAAGCAATTGTAACATCTGAAATGACTTTTTTTTTTTTATGTACTGTCAAAGATTTAGGAACCCTGGCATGAGGAGGTACAAACTACGTACATTTCTATGCATCAACTAAGACCCCTGGATCAGGGAAGGAAAGGGAAGGTTGCAAGATAGTTCTTTTTATTCAGTTTTGGTTCCGTTTAGCAAAATGGAACCTAAGTCATGGCTAGGGCTTGTAATCACTATCAAATTACAAATTAGTAACAACTGACCAGAACTAATAACAGCATTACCATTGTTCCTGTCCCCTAAAGATTTTCTGCAGAGGCAGTGTTAACTTGTATAAGGAGACTGACAGAAAGTACTAAATCAGCTCACTCTACAGAGCCTTACCCCTTGCTGGTATTGTGTACTGATGGGTTTTCCTGACTCTTAATCCCACATTGTAACTAAGACCCCGGCACACATTACGTTTATGCTGCAAGTTATATGTTAATTGCATTATAAATGGCAAGAGTGCTACATGTGCATCCAATTTAAGGCACTGTAAAATGGCAAACCAGTCATAAAAATGCTCCACATATAATGAAGAATGTGTTTATAACTGGCTTATATGAAGCCTTACACTGGACGTGCAGCATGTCCACACAATGTCAGGGGTGGATGCTTAACAATCAGCTGTTTGTCAGAATCAGCCCTGAACAGCCTCATGTCTCTGACAGGTGATGCTGACAATCTTGCCAGCATTGGTTCTGGGGATGCCCTGCGGCCTCTACACTTGGCACAGAGATCAAAGGTCAATATGGTTCAATGCCTCCAGTGGGGAAAAGCCTTTAGTTCCCCATACCAGGAGCCTCTGAACCCTAGTGCCAGGAAGCCCCATGAGAGCTGCTGTATGTGGGGTTTAAGCTCTCCAAGAGGAGGCCCTTGAAGCCCCAGGTGGAAGGCCCAGGACAGTCTGGGGTCTCCAGCCCACCTGGAGCCATCCCGAGACTTGGGCTGACGTTCAGCATGCCATAGGAGAGCCTTGGGTCACATAGGATTGCAAGCATCTAGCTGTTAACTTGCTGGGCTCCCCCTGCAGTGGCAAGGAGAAAGATGCAATTGGGACCTCATTCCTAATCCCAAAATTGTGTCCCCTACCCCCTGCATGGGTGGCATGGCAAACTACATGTTTACTGAAATTAGGGATCAGATTCCATTGTGTCATTACATGAATATATGCCAGGGGGCTAAGATTAATCAACTGGTACCAATGCACCATTGCCCTTCAAAGGGAATATCTGACACTGTGGATATGCTCCAGATTTCTCTTGGGTGAATCTGGCCAATTCTTGGGAATGTTTAATTCCAACTGGATTCCACTGCCATTAAAATATATACATAAAGCCATCACTTCCTCTCTATATTATTTGTAGTCTCTCTACTGCATTAGTGAGAATGGGAAAGCATTCCCTTTCATTGGTCTGGTATAGAAATCTGCAAATCAAAGTTGTGTTAAAGAGAAGAAAAACATCCGACTTTTTCTCTTGTCAGTCTTTCCTAGGTTAGGGCTGCTCAGTCTGACAGGGCTGGCAATCTAAGTGGTAATGTTACATTATGATATTTTAATAAAGAGTCAGGCAAACCAAGTAGTTTGACTTGAGCTGCCACAAATCCCTCACAATCAGATATGACGACAGGGCTGTCATGGGTATCACCAGTGACATACTGCCAAACTCCAGAGTATGGTGAAGATAGAATTGTAGAGGACAAAGAAGGGAGGTTTTTTGTCAGAGGGCCCACATTTGAAAACAAAACACAAGCTAACTGAACTCAAACTACAGCCATAACATCTCTAAAAAGAGACAAGTCTAGCAAGCAACTTACGGCACTGTCTGTAAGTCACTGTCTGTACACCATGCTAGGGAGTAATACAGTCAAACAGAACACACTTGCAGTGTTGTTAGAGCAGGTGTCACAATACTCTGCTGTTAGTTTTACTTTTTTTTAATTCAGCAACAGTCTAACCTTTAAAAATGTGTTACAATGTTTGTTTAGCAATGCAGCTATTTTTGATCTTAACATGTAATGGGAAAGTTTGCTCTCTGCCTTAGTCTAACTAGAGTCAATTCTTGGTATAGAGTTGTTTCCTGAGAACCAGGCACTGGTGTTTTAGAGGGTCTCCTTGTGTGCTGTTGGTGATGGTCTCTATTTTATAGACTGGCACAGCTATACAAATAAAAGAAGTTACATTGAGAAATCCCGTCTCCCTGTCACAGGTTTCTCCTTTAACATGCAAGGCCCCCAAAATCAGCACAGAGACCGGTATGGGAACCTCTACCCTAAAAGGCAATGGTAATGAATGTTAATAAGTCAGAATAGACTAATATTAAATGGATCATATTGCTTCCTGGTAACTGTCATACAGCAATGCAGACAATGCTGACTGCTGTGATTTTGATAAACATGCTGTTAGTATGTGCTAGCCTGATCCGTGATTTGCTTCAAATTGCTTGTTCAGCTATGGTTTTAGGCACATAACCATCTAATGAAAGCCTGATCAACTGAATTGTCCATTTGTTTTTCTTGAACATCTTATAGGTAACTCAAAAGGTTAAATGTATTTTTCTTTATTAATAAGCACTCTGCTAAAAGTTTTAGAGCTTCTGGCACCAATAACTGCAGTTCCTTAACTTATTCCACATTGTGTAGCATATTACTAAACAGAAATGTATATGTGCATTTACACATACGTGGACTGTGAGTAGAGACCTCTGGAGTTAAGGGTCCTGGAAATCTGCAATATTCCCAGAGAAACAGGTTTCTTGAATTCTTCCTTTCCATTGGAAAGATTTGGGGATGACAAGGGAAGTGTAACCCACTGGCCACTGTGTGTTATACTCTTCCCTGTACTATGTCCAAGAACATGAGAGTGTTATGGCCTCCAGAAACAACGCCTGTCTATAACTCTAGCTGTTAGGGACTCATGATTTCTACCCTCAAGATGCTCAGTTCAGTCGCAGGAGTCAGCTGAGATATTAGATCAACAAAGTATGGGATAACCTCCCCCACTATGGGTGCCCCCTTGTTGCACCAAGCCAGTGCCCCCTATCTCCATGTCACCACTTGAGATCCATAGGTCCCACCAATCCTCTCCAGTCATGACCTCCCTTAGCTTCACAGGTCACACTGCCTCACCCCCAAGGGCAAGGACAGGGGCAGGCAGCAGAAGCTGGAAGGAGGGTAGGACCCAGACACTCCTGTGGCAGCAGCAGGACAGCAGTGGCTGGAAGCAGGGGCCACCAATTGGACAGCCCGGGCTTAAAGTATGGGCAAATTTCTAACCACTTCGAAAGTAGAGTGGGAGATGCTGTTCCAATCAATGCAGCAGCTGTTACACTGCACCTGTTCCCTTTACCTGAAGCTGTAGTGACACAAGTGTAACAAAAACCACTTCAACTTTAATCCTGCTTCATGCAAGGCCCAAATTAGGGTGACCTGGCTCACCTGGGTGGCTACAGGCTCATTCACATGTAACAGTTACAATGCAACAGCTGCTGCCAGCTCCTGAGCAGCAGTACTCCACTGCCTTTTGAAGAGGCTACTCGAGTACATTAGTCCATACCCTTAGATTGCATTGGCCACATAAGCAAGGAATCTGGCACTGGTTTTCATACCATGCTCATGACACTGATATCTGGGAACCTTTCAAATTTAAAAGGAACACAGAAAAATCTCTTCTCTCTCTCGTAGAAAGTATCACTGAAAAGAATAAAGGATGATATAATGCAATAATGCAATATATACCTATTTTTACTTCTTCTCAGAGAAGAATAAGTCATTATCTCTATTTTATCTCTGCTGATACCATCCTTTCATGCCTTCACCTCTCCTCAACTTGATTAGGTGATTAGTGAGGTGATTAGTGGAATCCCTTTCTCCCTGGCCTTCCTTTGGCCTAGATTACCATAACACCCATGCTTCAACTAGAATACTGTTAACCACCTTCTGAACTTGCTCACCTTTCTTCACATATCAGTCCAACTTTTATGTCTACTTGCAAATCAATCTTAAAAAAAAAAGAAGGAAAGAAAGAAAGAAAAGGAAAATCCATGGAATAGCTCCAGCCTCTGTCACCAAAGATGCTCACGTTCTCCTCCTGTTCTCTATTTATTGTTGTCTTTCTCTCTTGCCACTGACAGAGAGATTCTTGCATCTATTCAGCTCAAGTTTTTTAAAATAGCCTTCTTATGCTTCTCTGCCTTTTATAATCTCCAAATCAATGGAAATCTCAGGACAAAAATGCTTTTCTTCCATTGCTTATAACCTCTTACTTTCAGTTCCCTGCCGATAACAATTATTAACCTTGCAGTGATGTTCCTTGACTCTGAAAACTGTTTTGGGATTCAGTTTGCAAAAAAGATTCTATACAAAAAAGCTGCATTATAGTGAGAATTTGCCTGTGCTATGAAGAGTATATTTTTAAGTAATAAGTCTTTGTTTTCTTATATTTTTCCTTTGCTTTCCTTAGGTTTACTTCCTTCATTATGCAACCTGTAAATATGGCTAGCAATTTATGTCATTAGGCCTAGATACTTCACTGGTTGTAATGTACAATCTCCTCCATCACAAATAATTAACAGACAGTAGTTATCTAGTGCTTTCATTACATGGCATACCATTCCTCCAGATTATGCCTTTTGTTTTTTCCTCCCACAATAACTTAATAGCAGCCATCTGCCTCTATCTTCTACTAAAAACACGTGATTCTTGCCTGTTCTGGTATGACTGCCCTTCAACACACGGGATGTACATACATTTCATATATCTCTGAGAAAACTCCTTAACCAAATACCTGGAAATTCCTAAATTGCCGCTAATAACCTTTTAAATTAAGGTTTATAATAAGCAATTATACATATATAAAGGTGCCTGATCAGGAATGGTTGCTGGGACGCTGTGGGCGCTAAGGGGCACAGTTGGCAGCAGCCCAGAGATTGCAAGGTTGAGGCCATAGCAGAAGTGCTTACTGCGTAGCCCTGTCAGATTCCAATAAAATCTGCAAATTCTGCTAAATACCTTGTCACAAAAACACGAAAAAGGAAAGGAAGGAATGATTTTGAAACCAACAGAAGGTCAGCAGTCTAGAAACTCTAATTACGAACTGCAAAGCAATTGCAGGATGCTATATAGACCTTTCCCAGGGACTGATGCCTCCATCAGAGCAGCAAAGTAAATACGCAAAAGATAATTGGATAAATACTGGTATTTAAAGCTATGGCCAGTTACTACTAACTCCACTTAGTGAAAAATGAAATCAATTTCTCCAAGAAGTTTACACAGGAGTATATTAAAGCTCAGAGACACCAGTTAAAGGTGTGATTAGTCTTTATGCTACAGTAAACCAGGTGCCACTCTAGCTTTATATGATTTAAGTCTCCCACAGCTTACAGGACAATTATAATGAATGTCTAAACATACAAAGCTTGTTAGCTCTGCTGCAGAAGTGTTTATGCATCAGTGACAGAAACAACGTCCACCACTCATGAGTGGTTACAAAAGCCAAAGTCAAAACACAATTTTGGCCACTGCCATAGTCCCTGGTTAAACCTACTTCACAAATAGCCTAATTTTAAATACTCCGCAGAATGAGTAACTATGAATTTTATATTCTTTTACATAACTTAACTGAAATTTATCAGTCTGAGACTGAACAAATCATTCTACTGCAAGGATAATAGAATTCAAAATGCTACAAACTCTTTTTAAGCTCCACCTTTCACTACTAGCAAAACCATAAAAGAAAACAGATTCTCTCTTTCTAAAGTGCATTTTAAGTGAGCTGATATCAAGGATATATTTTAAATTCATTTGAATACCAATGTATTTAGTGGGACAACAAAAATTCCAATGTGGCAAACACCCCATCATCAGTGACACTAAGACCAGCTTATTAAAAAATATGACCACAAGCTATTTTTCATGAGGGCTTTCTTTCTTTCAGCACAACAGCAAGATCCATGTCACAGTGTTTGCTTTTTTAAGTCCTACATTTCTTTGTTAACTAGCAAACATATACTTAGATTTCCCTGAGATTGTAAACTCATTGGGGAAGGATGTTTTTGTTTCGTGTTGTACAGCATGAAAATATCCAAAACTGGGAATTCTTGGCTCTACCACATTACAAATAAACAATACACAACACACTGTACACTCTCTCTCTCTCTTTTTTTCCCAACTGGAACAACTTGATTTTACAACAGCAACAGGTCAAGGAAATCCTGTATAAAAGTAATTTTCAAAAAATGCCTTTGTAGGGACATTTCTAATTACTTTAAGGGCTTGCTCTTTCTCCAGACAGCCTGTGGCCTGTGTGTACAAGGAAAATATGAGCCTTCTGATTATGGTGAAACTTGCATTGAAACCAGTGTCTCCTTATACATGCACACTCTTTGCCCATGTCCTGTACCCACAGGAGAGGAAGCCTGCAAGCAAGAAGGCTCATTACTTACTTTTGCTCACTACTAGAGCATAGGGTTTAATGTTGTATGAATACACATTGTAAAAACATTAGCAGAAAGGGAAGAAGAAAGATGGGAAAGGTTTTTGATCCAAGACGGCGTGTCACACGTTGGCATGGGAAACTGTTGATCAGCTGTTAGTTCTTCCACAGAAACTCTTCTGCGACATTTAAATGTACCAGACATACAAAAATGTAATTATAATAATGTTACTCAGCTGCTATGTCACGCTCTCCATTTCCGGACCTCAAGTTTCTTTACAAGATATGGCTGTCCTCAATTTATGATGGACAAACTAAGCTAGACACTGATCAAGCAACTTGGTCAAGGTCATGTAGGAGGTCAGTGACAAATCTGATAATAATGGACCTTTTTGATTTCCCCCATCCTCTTACAGTGCCCAATATACTCAGAGAGTGCTATAGCAAAAGGCTCTATTTTACTACAAGACAATACATTTACTTTTTGCAATTAAAACTTAAGAGTGTGCGTTATGGTTTCTTTTCTGTGGGATTTACACAAAGGCAACTAAAATTAACCTAATTTACCTTGATCCAACCCTTTAATTATATAACTGTACTGCCTGTTTCTAGTTAGTAAGAAACATTTAATTTACCTTTCAGGCATTTCCCGAAATGGGAAATTGAATACACTCTTAAAAGCCAAAATTCATGGAATATTCCACTTTTCAGACATGCTGCTAAGCAACAAGCACCCGAATCCCTAAATACTGCCATCTAGCATGTAAGCATATTTCAACTGCTTTGCATTTTTGTACCAGCCCTGGCTCTGTTGCAATCAGCCTTTAAGCAGTGGGAGGCCTGAAACTAAACTCCTCAAATTAAATTGCCAGAGTTCAAATGTTTCCACACTTTATTAAGC
This sequence comes from Alligator sinensis, assembly GCF_000455745.1. Lineage (NCBI taxonomy): Eukaryota > Metazoa > Chordata > Crocodylia > Alligatoridae > Alligator > Alligator sinensis. The sequence continues at coordinate 351,124 of NW_005843071.1, forward strand.
AACTTGTTAGCTCATTAAAAGGATTACAAACAACTAACCTTTCTGTTAAAGTGCTTAAGTGCATTGGTGGAGAACTATGTGATATTTATACTCTCTCTCCAGAGCAAGGATGATCAGTACTCCAATGGAAAATAGTAATGAAATTCAGGAGGAAAGACAGAACATGCAAACAGACAGCAAGTATTTCTGGGTGTGTTTTTCTTCACCATTTTGCTTCATAAAATTGGCAAAGTTGCACTGTCTCAGATAAACCGTTATAGATTTAAGATGGGAGGGTGGTCTGTCTATGGTGTTCGCTACCCACCACATATTCTCAGTTCCCTTGTAGAACATTATCCTACCTATATTTTCTCAGTTTCCACAAAATGAATTTACTTCTGTAACTGAACAGATGTCTGAACAAAGCTGGAAGACAACAGGTTAAAAAAGGTGCAGTAAAAAAAACAAAACACTTTTAGTTTTTGACATTTGCTTAAAATCCAAAAAAATTACTGGTATCTTATTCTATGTATATGTAATTCTTCCAATGAGTAAAGAAAGTATAAATGCTAAACAAGCAGCTCTTGCTCAAGGCACTTTTGCTAAATATTTAAGAATCCAATTTTTATAAATTCTAGCTGCACTAATTTCACCCGATGTCTTTAACCAAGAGTCTTTCTTTGCAATAAATTATGTAAACTACTACTTCCTTGTTCTTATCCACCATCTCCAAGACTTTTTTCAGCTCCCTCTCTCCTACTTTCCTCTAGAGCTAAGCAAGGATGAGGAAGAGAGGGTTCACAGGCAACCAAGCTGACCTTTGAGCTCCGTGAAGGAGAATCTCAGCATTCATTAAAAAAACAAAACCGTGTGCACCCAGCCTTTTCTCTTGTAAAGATAGCCTGGGAAACGGAAGCTGATCAACAGAACTAAAAGGAACAAACAGCTGGGCTGTACTTCTGCATCATGCAAAGGCCAGGTGGGGAAGCTAAAGACCACTCCATCCAACCTGCTGCACAAAGCACACTTATGTAAAATGAGTCAGTTGAGTTTGCAGTTTTCACTCTCAAAGATCAAGTTCAATAATCCTCCTTCAGATCCTTAGACTGGCCCAGTGCAGAGTGGCATGATTATGGTAGGCAGCACTTGATCATATAGAACCACCAACACATTGTGTTGCAGGCTCCCCCAAGACCCTGAGGCCAGCTCAGCCTGTTAAAGCTTCTGCCACCCTCCAGGCTAAGTACAGACAGTCAAAAATCCTGAGCCTGAATCAATTCAACCTTTGCAGGTTAGTCTAAGCTGTGTAAATTGAACTGATAAGCAAGTTAACAGACATTCACTTTTGATTCTGGAAATGCAGTCACATGCCTGCAGTGGCTCAGACCAGTGCTGGGGGGGCGCTAGAGCATGCCTCCTTGCTTAGCTGGAGCAGACAGCTTGGGCCAAGGCTAGCCTGACCACCCTGCAAAGAGGGATTGGGGGGGGAGGGTGCAAAAGCATCTTGGGATGCTAGGGACTGAGAGTAAACTTGAATCTGGAAGGGATCTGGGACAGACGTTCAATAAACTGATTTAAGCTAAATCAGTTAAGTCTGATACTACATCCATCCAGGTTTATCTGGAACTGTTTGGGACATGTTGAGAAAGGTTTACATGTACTGAACTTCTGTTGTGTTACAGATTTGAATTGGTTGCTGATTACTTATCAGTTTGAGTGTAATTTCTATCCCTAGCCCAGGAGTTAGGATTAAGCCGCTTGCTGCTGTGTGGGCTGGGAGCGACCCGAACCATTTTTCGTGCTGCACACGGGCTGTGGCCAGCAGCCCGGGCACGCTGGATCGGAGAGGGAGGGCAATGAGCTGGAATTAGGCACAAACGCTTAGCGGTAGTTTTAAAGATTGTTTACTTACACCAAGATGGCAGTGGTGCAGGCTGGAAAACTTGCTTGAGTTGCGGTTACAGACACAGACAACACGGACGGGCGCGGGGAGGTTGCTAGCCTCCACGGAACAGAGCTCCGGATGCTCTGGGTGAGCGCGCCACCAAAATCGGAATCAGAGATACGTCTTATAAAATTTGCGCTCGAAGACGGGAAGAGGTGGGCGATGGATCAGGTCGCCAAGCTCCTCTGAATCTCACACAGGGTTTCTATTACCCTGCCGTGTATCCAGAGTCCCCACGAGATGGATGTGGAGTCCTCTTCGGCTTGGGCGGAAACTGCTCCAGCCTCTTATACGGCTAACAGGCCAATCGCTAGCCGCCACGTGGGAATAATTTAGAACTAGCCAATAGCAGGGAACAAATTTGCATACTGGTGGCGGGAACTCTTTTGCACCATGCATTTCTCTTGCAACTTGAGCAATGCACTCTGCAAAAGAAGCTGCAAATAGGCGGGAAACTCGTCCCTGCACCGGGGTTCTCCTCTGCAATAGGAAACTCTCCCGTGCAATGAAGTTGCAACTTGGCGGGAATAATTCTGGTGCCGAAGCACACACAAAATCATGCCTTTGGGTCGTGACAGCTGCACCCCTAGGGCACTTCCCACAGTAAAGAACCACCGTCTAGTGATTTAAGCACACAAGAAGAGCTCCCCTTGTGTTAGAGTGGGCACAGGATGTACTGTTACTAGGGATACATGAGGGAACCTCTACGCCAGCAATTCTCAACCTTTTCCACCTTACATCTCACCAACTATCGGTCCCAAAAACTCTGCTCCCACCATGATAAACGATGAATGGGAGAGTTGGTGCGCCAGTTCTCTGCATCCCACCTAGACAGCCTTCGCATCCCACCAGTTGAGAAACACTGCTCTAGGCAGCCCAAGTCTATTTTCTGCTAACTACTCCAGTGGTATGAGAAGGAGGGAAAGGGAAGGGGCTCCCTGGGCTACCACAGATTGGGAACCCACTACTCCTGAGATGCTAGAGCGAATTTGGCAAAAGACCCACCCCTGGAGAAAAGTGAATAACCAATAAGTCGGAATCACCTGAAAGATTTCATGAAGTGCTGATGGGGGTCGGCGGGGGGAGCATGATGAGTCTTAGGTGGAATGGAATTACACATAGATAGGACTGCTGAGAAGAGGGAAACAAGGGGTGACGAAGGAAACAAAGGGTAAGGATGGGAAGAGCAGGGTTTCATGTGCTGCAGGGAGGCAAAAGAGGAAGTTTGGGGAGAGAGAGGGCTTTGCCAATAAGTGTCATATGTATCACTAAGTTTGAGGAAGCCCCTCTCCAAAATGCTGATGGCATATCCCTGTACTTAGTGCTGTTTTCTTTGCTGTAATCCTGTTCCTGCCAGGACATGTTTTTGCTGTTCTCCAGCATTGTACTGTCATACATCCCAAAACAGACTCTTGTATCAGCTTCCACAGCAGAAGGAAAGCAAGCTGTGCAAGGGACACTGGGGTACAAGGCCAGAGGGCACCAAGCTGCATACAGCTGAATTAGAAATAACTACATCCCATCAGAAAAGGGGGCAAGACACAAGACTGAAGAGGGAAGGAAAAATACATGCCCCATGTTATGGCACAGCGTAGGAAAGAGCTGAAAGGGAAAAAATGAGTTGAGAGTAATGTGCTGCTATTGGTAACACTGTAAGTCTCAGTCTAGAGAGAGGGCCAGAAGGAATGAAGTATTTGGAGAGAATGTTGGTTTTATGATGAAAAGATGAACTGGTGAGTAAGGAGTCAGTAAGCATGAACCTGGGATGATGGTGTTGTACGGTATGGGGTAAGCTCTGTGGTCTGCGACAGACACTGCATAAACCAGTTTGACCCAAATCAATTAAGTCTGATATTACGTTCAACCTGGTTTATTTCAAACTGGTTTTGGTCATTTTGAAACTGGTTTACATGCACCAAATGTCTGTTCTGTTACAGGTTTAAACCAGTTTATGATCACTTAAACCGGTTTGTGTGTAATGTCTGTCCCTAGTCTGGGTGAATATGTAGCACTGACCTTCCCACCCTTCATTATCTCCACTCCTGAAACTGTCTCTTACCACTGAGGCCAGACTACTTGGAAAATTGGTACTTTCAGCACCTAGCCTTGCTATTGCCAACTAGTGTGTTCCAGCACCAGTCCTACCCTCGTTGACAGCTGAAGTGACAAAAAGATAAAAGCAACCAGAGGCTGGAAAGACAAGGATTTTGTGTGTTTTATTATTCAAGAGAAAACCTGCATCTCTCTGCACTTCTACCTGGGCTCTCTTACTCCCTCCCAGTGACTAATTAGGAACCAAATCTGCAAATGGTTATATAGGTGCTTATGTTTAAACACATGAGGAATTCCATTTAAGGACATGGGACTTTTCTAGTGCTTTAAGTTGAGAATGGAATCAAAGGTTGGGATCATCTCCTATTGCTTTATGCACACACAGAGCTCCAACACAGTGAAGCCTTAATCTTAGCTGGTGTTTCTAGGCACTAACATCTTGCAGCTGATTAAAAGTAATACAAACTTTTTTTTTGTGCAATTTTGGGAAGATTTACAGAGCTAATTGATACTGATTTTTCTGATAAAATGGAAGATGCTGACACACTGCCTGCCCCTGCTACAAAGAGCTCCACATTTTATAATTGTGCATGTGTGTGCATCAGCTGAATTATGTCATTCCTCATCATGTACCATCATCAAGAGGCACAAAGAACATGACTGTGTAGAAAGAAGCCTTCCAAGAAGGTGAAAAGTCATTTAATACCATAAGCTGTTAAACTATAGGGAATTTGTACATGCTTTCAGGTTTTTAGCATTCTCACTCTTTGTCAGCTGGAATGCAGTCCTCCAGCTGCGCACGCTGAAACGAACTATTCAGAATTAATTTTTCCGTGGGCATGTAAAGGTAACTCTAAGGCAGTTCATAAACTCATTAAAATGTGTTCATGTTTTTTCCTCTTGCTTAAACACATACTTGAATTCAGAAGCACTTTCAAAGCAAATTGCTCTGACTTTGTTAGTTACCTGCTATGACTATGCTTTGAAAATTGCAGAGCATAACACAACTGAACACACTCAGTTTTCTGGCCAGCACTTAAGTGTATTTAATTGAATCCCACTGCATTAAAGGCACTGAGGTTCAATTCTTTCTGCTGCTGCAGAAATTGGAGTCTAGAAGTACAGTAATGTGGGTTGACTAAGGTCACGAAAGGAGAAGGAGACTCGGAACAAAAAGCTTCCAGGTAATCAAGTGCTATGAAGCTTGTAGGATGGGCCCTGTTCCCATGTTAGCGCCCCCCCAACAATTATTTTTAACAGAGATTTCCTAAAGTAGCCTGAGATACAATTAGTGAAAAAACTGTGGGAAAACGAAACTGAAAGAAAGTATTGCAAACGTCTGTTTTGTATTCCTACAATACATTTTATATTCTGGCTAAGGACAAAGAAACTTATGTACCTAATAGCTAGAAAAGCTTATGGCTAAAAGTGAATCACAAAATAAGGCTAAACAACATGAAATCTAGACAATACCATGGAGAGCTGTAATAAAATGCTCCTTCAACAAAAAGGCTCCTTTTTGTTGAAGTAGCATATTAGGACAACAAACAGCAGAACTGAATTTTAAGCCATCCCATAAGCATACCCTCTTGTTAATTAGAGAGCAAACAGCTTTGTTATGATTTTGCTGCACTATGTACATTTAAACATCAGGACCTGAATGAATAAAAAGAAGAAATCTAAGCACTGCCATCATTTTGAGCTACTGAAGAACTGCCCATCATGGTATAATTGGGACACAAGAGTCCAAGTTGCAGTCTAGGGCTGCCACTCCAGTACAGTCTTGTAGAAAAGATGTCCAGGGGCTCAGCTGCATATCCATTTATTTTGCTAACCAGCCTTATCATGAATCTGTAACAACAACGCAAGTGACATACTTGTTGCTCAAGACTGTCTGCTCTTCATCTGGAAACAAGCACTACGAAAGTGACATCTTAAAAACTAAGCAAAAGCCAAATTCCTCATTGCACTCCCCCTGCAAAAAGACATAAGCATCCTGCTTGCAATAAGCACTTGCCTAACTTGGTTCATTTAATGTAAACCTTACCTATTCTAATAAGCATCAAAGCAGCCTGAATGTATTGTAGCAAACTGTCACCCTTCCTCCAGTCTCTCAATTTCCTCAGTCCATCTGTGTTCAAGTACATTTTCTAAACATGCTACCAGCAGAATAATGGTTATATATAGACCACTGTGATTTTGGACACTACTAAGCAATGTGCAACCAACTCCTCAGTTCAGAAAGGAGTCAGTAAGGGTCAAGGCAAAATTCATCCCTATGCATAACACCTTATGTTGGCCGGCACACCACTTACAGGCCAGCCGAATAAACTTATGCAGTGGTGAATTTGATCTAACAATAGCTGAAAGTACTCAGCACATTATTCTAAGATGACTGTATAAAAAGAAAATAAATGCAATATATATTTTCTCTTAAACTGTAACTACCAGTAAAATAGTTTATTAACTATAAGCGACTAAAACTGCATATTACGCTTTGGATCAGATTATATTATTCATTTTACAATAGAAGTGTCATAGAATCTTAGAGAAATAGGTCTGAAAGGAACCCCCATCTAGTCCAACTCTCTGCCTAAGGCGGGGTCATTCCTATCCAAACCATCCTTTACAAATCCATAATCTAACCTCTCAGTAAAACTACCATCAACCCTGACCACTGAGCTCAGTGGGGACCTCTGTTTAAAATTAGTAGCACAATCTAGTTTATTGTGTGTGTCTCTCTCAGACACTGTCACAAGACAAGGATTATAATTTCAGTGTGTGGGAAGGTTAGAAAGAACTGAATTTTAGATATGAAGGTTTGTTTAAACTGCAGATAAGGCATTAAATAAATAGGGGTTGCGTTCAAAAAAGGAAAGCTAATTGTTAAAATACTACTGCAATAACTATGGTATATTGAAGTGGGATGCAGAGAACTAGTGAAAATAAAAACAGAAACCAGATAATGTCAGAAGAAACTTTGTTCTGGGATCCGGACACAGAGAGAAGTGAGATTTGTTTCCCCACCCCCACAAGGAACCATCAGGACACTTTGCTGGGATAAATACCTACCCTTTGCATCCTGGATTGTGTTACACAGCAATCCGTGCAAACCCCTGGGGAGATAATATACTAGATCTCAAAGGATGCTTTTAAAACAAGGCAGACAGCATGTCATTAGTGACATAAAAGCCCACAATTTATTTTCAGAACTGTTTAATCTCTAAGAGGTCAATAGAGCATTTATCTGTACAGTAGAGTGGGCTCCCCTCATCATCCTCCTAATAAAAAAAATGGATACTTGAGTTGTGGCCAACAGATTTGTATTAACCTTTAAAGTTCCAGGAGGCAGATCAGTCAAAGGCAGGCTAAATCCACATGGTTTAGCTGTGAAACTGCCTGGGAGAAGGAACAGCGAGAGCCAGGCAGAGGTCTGGATGCTACAGAGTGGCGTGAGCAGCATGGTTTCATGCATGTGTTCATTCCTATAATTCAGACAACAAGTTGTAGGGGGGGGGGGAAAGAGAAACTTATTCCCTGAATGGGAAGGCTTTGAACACCTGGGGTGTGCCTACACAGGGAGTTTTCCAGGGTGGCGATGCCTGATTCTTTATTCCAGAGCAGCCACTCTCAACTTTTTCAGACTCAAGGGACCCCTTCTTAGATACTGGGGTAGGTACTAGGGTAGTGATGCCCGATTTTTTATTCCAGTGGCTCTCAACTTCCCCAGACTCCAGGGACCCTTCCTTAGATTCAAAGCTGGTGGCCGAAAATGCCGCCTCTGACTTTTTTTTGCTCCTTTATGAATGCAGGAAGATAACGGAGCAACTTTTCTATTGCAAACAACTTGGGGATGCCACGACTGAGCAGGACGGTTTCACACCATGGATTCATTCCCACGGGACCCCTCTGGCTTTACCTTGAGAGCGGTGCCGGCATGCCTAGCAGCGCCACCGCAGCATGGCACCCTGGAACGGACCTGGAGGCAACCCCAGGCTGCTGCGGCGCCCTGCCAGAGAATCGCCGAGCGGGGGGCGGGGGGACAGAGGGACAGAGGGGCCCCTGCATCCAGGCACCAGGGACAGCCAAGCAGGATGGCAGCAAGTGGAGTCGGTGACTCAGTCCTTTGCCTGGCTCAGCTCCTCTGCCCACAAGCGACCTCCACGCGGCCGGCTTCGCGCGCTGGGGCTGGCGCAGGAGGTGCCAAGCAGGGCTGCGAGGATGAGGGGAGCCCGCTGCAGCGCACAGAGACACGTTCCCAGACGCAACAGTTCCGAAAACAACTTGTGACATGACATGACGTGACATGCCGCCTGCCTTGCTTGGAAAGCATCCTCGGACAACGAGCCTATGCCTCTCCCCAGGGGCTGCTGTGTGGCTGGTGTTACACTAGCGAGGGCGAGGACCCCCGACAGTCACCCG
>NW_005843071.1:359531-393213 GCF_000455745.1 Alligator sinensis
CTGCCTCCCCGCCCCCCCCCGCCCCCCCGCCGCTGCGCCGGCCCGGCTCCCGCCTCCTCCCCGGGAGGCGGCGCCGCCTGCAGGCCACGTGCGGCCCAGCTCCCCTGGGCGGGGAGGCATCCCGGCACCGCCCCGCGGGCAGGGTGAGACGCCTTGCCGGAGTCCAGGCGCCGCCCCAGGGCTGCGCGCTGTCGGGTTTGCACCACAATAGGGGCAGGCGCGAGCGGCGCTCCTCAGCCGGTCCTCGCTTGTTAAACGTGGATGGCCAGCCCCCGCCCGGGGCCCCTCACGGCTGCGCCGCTGCCCCCCAGCCCGAGGGGCCCGGCGAGGCCCCAAGTAGCCCCTCACACGCAGGCTGGACCTCTGCCAGCCTGCAAGGGAAAGCTCCGGGTCCCCACAGATTTTCTCTCCTTGACAGAAAAATCCCTTTTTCAACATTGTCGATCCGCTTTTCAAGTTTGTTCACCACCTTTTCGCATAGGCTTGCAACCCACTTTCGAGCCGGGGCACGCAGGTTGAGAAACGCTGCCCTACCTAGACCATCTCTGCTGCTGCCAAGGCCACCAAAAGGCCACGGCGGGGCAGGATCCAACACGCTCACTGGCGACGTGTAAGAGATGCACACGGGTGCGTGTGCACCCCCTGAGTGTGGCAGTGCAAAAAGGTGCCTGTAGGCAGTTGCCGCTCGCCACCCCCCGCTTCACTGCCGACACCGCCGGTGGTGTCTGCAGGCAGTCCACGATCGCTGCTGGCCGCCACCAACGCTGTCCGTGGGTGTCGCCGACCACTGATCGGCACTCGCCCCCTCAGCGCCAACATCGCTGCAGCTGTCTGTGGGAGCTCCCCGCTTGCCACCACCGCACTCCCACTGCCAACAGCGCCACTGCTGCTGGCGGGAGCTCGCCGTGCCCACCCCCAGCCTCGGAGGGCACGCAGCGTTCTTTTGAATCTCTGATCCGCACTCCCCTCCAGGGTCTAAATGACAGGGAAACTCGGGGGGCTCAGCCCCACCCCCTTAAGAAATGAGAGTCCCCCTGTAAGATTTTAAAATCATAACCTGGGGGTCTCTGATTTTATTAGGGCATCGTCAGGGGTGACTGGTGCCTCCTGAGTCCGGGGTGGGGGATGCAATTTGTGGGCAGGCCAAAGGGCCCATATCCACTCCTATACTTCTGTGCTGCGCCTTAGTGCCCCCCAACACGCTGCCGGCCCACAGCAAAAAAACTGGCCCACCCTAAGCGGTGTCGAGTTGAGAGTCAATCTCGGTGGGGGCATGTGCCCCCCATACCTCTCCTACCAGTTGCTTGTGGGCATCATGATGGGCAGACCAATTTTTTTTGCAGATCTCCACAAGAGTCAAAGCGTAGTTCAAACCCTGCTCCCTTCCCTGTTTTTTTCATTATTTGTCACAAGAAATCTGTTGTCCCCTTTCCCTCCGTAGCCTCCCTGAGGTTTGGTGGGCTGAGCCCGTATGTTTTAAAGAGTGACAGATAGGCCTAAGGCAGGATCATCCCTATCCAAACTATCCTTTACAAATCCATAATCTAACCTCTCAGTAAAATTACCATCAACCCTGACCATTGAGCTCAGTGGGGACCTCTGATTAAAATTAGCACAGGCAAACCCTACTTAGCGCTGTTAACTGGTTCCGGAAAAACAGAGCGCTAAGCGAAACAGCGTTAAGTGAAACCCGGTTCCCATAGGATTTGATGTAAATAAATATAATTGGTTCTGCACAACTTGCCGGCCCAGACCCTACCTAGTGGGGCTCCAGCTGGCACGTGGGAAGCAGAGGGGCCACCCGCCCACCAGCACCTGCACCACCCAGCGAGACACCCTCCAGGGCACCCAACACTGGAACTATCTGCCACTGCCGGATTGCTGCAGTCTCAGGTCAGTTTTCATGCCCTGTGGGTGTGTGTGTGACTGGAACGAGGCACGGGCTGCAGCCCAGGAACAGGGGGGCCTCCGCAGGCTCAGCCCCACTGCAGCCTAGAGCAAAGGAAAATTCACGTGTCCTGCCACCCCAGGCCCCCTGCTCCCGCCACCCCTCCAGCCAGGGCCCCATGCTCATGCCCCCTGCCCACCTGCCCCTTCTTGCTGCCGCTGCCACTCCTCCCCACCTCCCTGCCATCTGCAGGCTCCTGCCACCCCACCCTGGCCTTACCAGCCCTGACCCTGGGCACCAGCCCAGGCTCCGTGGTCATGCCCTCCCCGCCCTGCTTTCTCACTGCCACCGCTTCTCTCCGCCAGCTCCAGCACCACCTCTGAACTTGCTGCCACCGCTGCTGCTCCTTCTCTCCAGCCCCGCACTGAGCGTTATAACAAAACACTCTGAGCGTTAAGTGAAACCGGGTACGTATTTTAAATGAGCGCTATAGTGAAACGGTAAGTGAAACTGCTTTATGTCAGGGTTGCCTGTAGTACAATCTAGCTTATTGTGCCTGTGTGTCAGCACTGTGGGTCAAACTGATGGGGGAATGGGGAGATCCTGCCTGCAGGAAGTTGGTGGCACTCTGAGTTCCTATTTGGAATCCCTCCTGAACTAGGTTTGCAGCTTGCATTACTTCTGGTCTTTTGGCTCAGATCAAGTGTACACCTGTTCAAGATCAAGTGTAGGGAGCATCTGAAGTCCCAGTCAGGGATGGAGGATGCTTGCCTGAAGTATCTGACAGCATCCGAATCTCAAGACCTCCGGGCTTGGGTCTGCACGTAGGATGCCTGCCAATGGAATTGGGAGTATCTGAAGTGGGAGTATCTCCCAGGGTGAGAGCCTGAGACCGAGGATACTCACCAGATGTATCACCACGCATGTTTAGAATGATCAAGTTTTGCCTGCTCAATCGATATGGTTGTTGAAACGATTGAGTTCTGCTCAGTCGATATGATTTGGCTGATTTGACCCGGAACATGAAATTTTATATAAAAAAACCCAAAAAAACCTGTGCTTGCATTACCCAGCACTCTGAAGAAGATCAGGGTGGTTGTGGTGCCCTGGCTGAGATTCACTGGTTTAGAGACAGGCAGGATGCAAATCCAGGCCTTTTTTTTTTTTTTTTTTGAGAAGCAAGTGATAAAGGGATATTATCAATTCACAAATCACTCCCCTGGAGTCTGTTCTCTTACAGGTTGGCAGACTTCCTACATCGGGGATGCCGAGTTCAGGATGAGATCGGGGAGGACAAGCCACGAACCACACACTGGAATTGATCAGGTAAGTACTAAGGGGCCCACTAAGAATCAGGATAGGGGAATACTAAGGGAACCTGTCGGGGGGCTAAGGTGTCTCTAAACTAATGCTAGAAGTATGGGCAACAAGCAGGAGGAACTTGCACTCCTGCGTGCAGACAAAGATCTCGACCTGGTTGGTATAACAGAAACCTGGTGGGACCCTACCTGTGACTGGGTACAGCCTATACAGGCAGGATAGATTGGGGGAAAAAGTGGGAATCTCCAACACACCTATAGACTGCGCGGTATCATTCTGAGCACCACATCAGTGGAAAGAAATCTCGGAGTCCTTGTTGATGCAAAAATGAACATGAGCCACCAGTGTGATGAGGTAATAAGCAAGGCTAACTGCGCTCTTTCTTACATCAGCAGGTGCATCACGAGCAGGTCTAGGAAAGTGATAATTCCCCTCTATGAGGCCTTGGTGAGGCCGCAAATGGAGTACTGCATCCAGTTTTGGGCGCCACACTTCTAAAGGGATGTGGATAACCTTGAGCGGGTCCAGAGGAGGGCTACTTGTATGGTTGAGGGCCTGCAGGTGAGGCCCTATGAAGACAGACTGAGGGCCCTGAATATCTGTAGCCTCCGCAAGAGAAGGCTGAGAGGTGATTTTGTAGCTGTCTACAAACTCATCGGGGAATAGGGGGCACTCTTGTGGCTGTCTATAAACTCAGCAGGGAATAGGAGGCACTCTGTTTACCAGGGCACCCCTCGGGGTTACCAGAAATAATGGCCACAAACTGAAGGAGAATAGATTTAGATTGGACATAAGAAAGAGATTCTTTACTGTGAGGGCTGCCAAAATATGGAATGGGCTTCCAAGGGAGGTGGTGCTTTCCCCTACCTTGGAGGTGTTCAAGAAGAGATTGGATAGGCATCTGGCTGGGGGTACTTAACCCCAGTACTCTTTCCTGCCTGGAGCAGGGGGTCAGACCTGATGATCTGCCAGGTCCCTTCCAACCCTAGAAATCTGTGAAATCTATATGTCAGTCCTGTCAGGCTCAGGAGGCACACAGGCAGTCCCCGTTAATCGAAACATGTGCTCCCCATGCAAGTCATAGCAAGCACGCTCCAGATTAAATGACAGTGCTATAGCAAAAGAGAGTGCAAGACTGCTGGAAAAGTATACTCAATGTATGCAGTAAGAAACCAGCTGCTAGCATTTGCTGTGAAAAGCTGCAGGTGGTTGTGGAGTCACAGTCTGAGTGATACAGGTTTTATTTGCTGCTGTTAAAATTAACAAAAGATAACTGTAACTGAACGATTATAGGGAAACATACTTTGCCCTCCTTCAATTTCTTTGCTTTGTTCACTTGACTGCACTCTGCTTCTAGGTTTTTTCAATCAGAAAATCTGGCCGCCAGCTCCGAAGCAAGCCCAGCACCTGAAATCGATCTGTCAAATTTTTTAAAGGGCTTGTAGGCACAGATTATCGCAGCTTGAATCCTGCTGTTTTGAAGAAGAAAAAGATAGGCTACATGATACAGCCTTGTGTCAGAATAAATCCAAAGAAAATTTGCAAATTTTATTCTGTAAGTAGTTTTCTCTCAAGGACAAGTAACTTCAGAGCAGTGTTCACACCCATGCTTTCCTGCTCCAATGTATTTTGGTGGTCTGCCAGCTGCCTCCCAATACTGCTTGTGCTCCCACTGTTCTATGCTTTGTTTGCATACCCTTTCCTACCCTGGGATTATGGAGGCTGGATGCCACCTTGCTATTTAAATGTTGGCCTCAACCATATTCTTGCTCCTTGCACTTGGGTGTTACAGGAACACACACCTTAAGAGCTCACTTATGTTCTGTTTGTGCTAACTCTTTGACATGCCTGCTCATTGCATTTGCAACTGGAGTGGCTCTGATAACCTGGATGCTCTTGTACTGTGGGACAGAAAAAGTGCTTCAGAGCCCTTGACTGCAGACATTGTAGCCAGGAAGTGGATGAAGAAAACCGCAAGGAAATGGAAATCAAGGAATGCAGGCATGATGCCAGGCAATGCTGCATTAAGGCGGAGGACCTGAACTACAAGTAGATCAGGACAGAAAATGAGCTCCAGGTTGCTCAACCAAAAGAAGACAGGATTTTGGCAAGGGATGCCAGTATTGAGCTACTCTTCACAGCAGACAAGGGTGACCAGTGCTGTAGCAATGAAGTTTGGCACCTGGGGCAAAGCCCGGAGCGGCATCCCGCCTTTGTCCTGCACACACATCTGGGGGGTACATGCCCCCCATCATGTTTGCCCAGGAGTGCATGCAGTGGCGGGAGCCATTCCCATGGCTCCCCAAATGAGCTGCTCACATCTCTGTCCTGCGTCCTGTCCCGGCTGGGCAGTGCCTGTTGGTGCCCCTTCAGTGCACAGGACGGTCACCCCGTTCGCCCCCCCGGCTACAGAACTGAGGGTGACATACAGGAGAGATGGACAGAGGGATCCTTGCAGGAGAGGGAGTTCAACAGCTAGGAGCTGTTTATGTCTCAGGAGCCTCCCAAGCTCACAGAAGCTAGCACACCTGTGGAAAGTGATAAGCCTATGTGCATGTGAGTAAACTGAAAACCTGCCAAGAGTTATGCGACTGGCCTTTGCTTATGCTGCAGGCACTGGGCAGACATGACTGAATGCTCTGCAGGGGTCTGCAAGGTTTTTGCAGTGGGAGGGACACTTTAACAGAGCTTAGCTCCAAGCATGAGCTGCTTCCAACCTGGTTTATGGTGCTGGAGCTGGAAATGCAGCTGCAGTGCCAGCACTGTGTCTCCTCCCTGCCCAGGTAAACCCTCTCCCCCCCACTGCTGAAACACTGCATAAGCCCCCTGGCTCTGCAGGCCATTTAAAATGATTCTACTAGCCACAGGTTGTTGACCCCTCAGGTTTCTAAAGAAAAGACTGACACGCGCTCTTTCTGGATGAAAGGGCCTAGGTATCTATGGGCAAGACATTTTGGATTTTAGACCATATGTGGAGAGAAACATCTCTTTGCAGTACGAATGTATCTAACCCTCAATGGGCACATCTGCACATTCATTAATACGCCATAATTACAGCTCATTAAGTTTATGTAATGACAGGTACTAACTTAATGTGCTGTAATCGGCGCTACTGCTCGAGCATTAACACAGATAAACCTTTTTTTAGTGACATTAATGTGCCTTAAACTAAATCTACTGCATATTAGCACAGGCTTTGCCTGCCACACTAATGCGCAGTAGAATTAGTTTTCTGTGTATTAAGCATCTTATGTAGATGTGTCCAGTGTTTCCTACTGGATAACTCCAGGTTGCTCCCCTTTTGAGGAGCTTATTCTAGGTGGCTTCCAGCTCAGCACACCAGCTGATTTGGATCCCATTCTAAGACTTCCAACTCTGCCTATACATTGTATATAGGGAGACTACAGACCTTAAACAAACCTTTAGATTCCAGTCTGGGTGTCAGCGGCTTATATAGTAGGTATCTTAGTACTCAGCTTGGCAGTGCCTAAATCCATTTTTGGATCTAGCCCTTAAATTCTTTTGGGCTCTTTTTAAGCTCTTCTGTTGTAGAGGTTATGCCTCATGCATATCACATAGCAACTTAACACATTGGATTTATTTCAATTGCAATGAAAAGTCTAGCCAGTAGACATCATATTCTAGTTTGAACAGGGACTGCAGATTCATAGATGTTAGGGGCTGGAAGGGATCTCACAAGATCATCAGGTTCCGCCACCCTGAGCTGGACACCCTTTTGAAGACATTTTTTGAAAATTTCCAGAGTAGGTGCTTGTACCTCCTCTGAGGTGGGGAGTCTGTTCCAGACCCTGGACACTCAAACCATGAAGAAGTTTTTTCTTATGTCCAATCTAAAGCGATCCTCTAGCAATTTATGACCGTTGTTCCTTGTCTTCCCCCAGGGTGCCTTGGTGAACAAATGCTCCCCCAGGCCCTGATGTACGCCTCTTATATACTTATAGGCTACCACCAAGTCCCCTCTAAGTCTTCTCTTTCCCAGGTTGAACAGTCCCAGGTTGAACTCTCCTCATACGGCCTGCTCTCCAGACTTCTAATCATGCACGTGGCCCTCCTTTGGACTCTCTCAGGCTTCTCCACATCCTTCCTGAAGTGTGGCACCCAGAACTGGATGCAGTACTTTAGTTGCGGCCTCACCAAAGCTGAGTAGAGCGAGAGAATGACATCCTTAGTCTTGCTTGAGATGCATTGGTGAATGCATGCCAGTGTCTTATTTGCTTTGCTGGCTACGGTGTTGCATTGGTGGCTCATGTTCATTCTATGACTCTGTCACGACCCCCTGGTCTCTTTTGGTGTAATCTTATTGAATGGTGCAATCATAAGAATGGTGCAATCTTATTGAATAAATTTAGTCTACACATGCTCAGTCATACCTGCTTTGAAGTACATATATACATGTGAAAAAAAAGTCTTTACTGTTTTTGCTTGTGTTGAAACAAAAGGACTGCTAGAGGGATTACCTTCAGCTTCCTGAGCTGGTTCACAAACCAATCTCTTAATTTCAATTCCTTCCCTCCTCCATTTCTATTACAACACTTAACACATTATTCAATTAAGATATCTAAAACCCCCCCACTAACCTCTGGCTATGTATTTTTTGCCAGAATCAATTCTTTTTTTTTATTCCATTCACTGAATTGGCTGATGTGTTCATTTACAGAGGCAGCAAATTGTGTCTTCTCCATTTTATGAAGCACCAAACATCCAACGTTATTAGATTATGAATCCCTTGAGTGCTAATCACATATGAACAAACAGTTCTAAGTTTATGTGGTGGCAATTGTACTGTAGAAAACCTTCTACAGCCTTAGGTATATACATATGATTTATAACTGGCTAAACTCAATGTATCTGATAGTCAAGATATTTCGCTTAGTAAGGATACTGAAAAGGTCAAAGAAATGCTGTAAATACTGAAATTTTCCTTCATATTTATTATTTACCTAATTTAAAAAACAAAGTTTTTCTGTACATTGTTGGATATATACATGCACATCTTAGTATTTAATAGTAGCTGGGGCACTTCTATATAAGAGTATATTCAAGAATGAAGATTGTTAATATGTAGTTCAGGGTAGACTGCAGAATGCTTCAGTTTTTACTTCAGTAATTTCATAGCTATTTCCCAATTCCAGTATCCTGGGTAATTGTATTTTGTGGAGGATTTGTGGAGGAGTTGGACCATAAGCTAAATGTAAGCCTATGGTGGGCTATTGTTGCAAAAAAACAAAAAAAAAAGCCAACAGCATACTGGGGCATATTAAGGGAAGTAGTTCTTTTGGTCTATTCCGCACTGGCAAGACCTCACCTGGAGTACTGTGTCCAGTTTGGGCCCCCACACTTCAGGAAGTAAGTGGACAGATTGGAAAGAGTCCAGCAAATCATTAGAGGTCTGGGATACATGATTTAGGAAGAAAGTCTGAAAAAACCAGGACGGTTTAATCTGGGAAAGAAAAGACTGAGGGCTTGTTGGTCTAGGGGTATGATTCTTGCTTAGAGGGCCTGGGTTCAAATCATGGACAAGCCTGAATTATAGGAGATGTACAAACAGTAGAAGCAAGGGGCTATCACCAAGGAGGATTACACCTCTGTTGCTCAGGACTGGAAGGAGGCTGTTAGGAAGGCCAAGGCAGAGATGGAGCTAGGGCCAGTGACCAAAATTAAGGATAATAACAATTTATTTTTCAAATACATAGGCAGTAAGAAGGCAGCACCAGGTAATGTGAGGCCCCTACAGGACAGGCTTGGCAATCTAGTGATTGCGGCAAACGAAAAAGCTGACCTCTTTAACAAATTCTTTGCCTCCATATTCCTGAACAGAGACCAGGACATCTCCACCACTAGAATTGCAGACGGACCCAGAGGAGGCACTGCCATGCCTAGGGTCAGGGACGGCTGGACGTGTTTAAATCAGTAGGTCTAAATGCTCTTCACCCAAGGGTGCTGAGGGAATTGGCAGGGGTCATAGCGAGCCCCCCTCTATGAGCACTCATGGGGCACTGGCCAGGTACCAGAGGATTGGAAAAGGGCCAATGTGGTCCCCATTTACAAGAAGGGGAGAAAGGAGGACCCCGGCAATTATAGGCCAGTCAGTCTTACCTCGGTCCTTGGGAAGACCTTTGAGAAAATTATCAAGGAGCACGTCTGTGGGGGCCCAGCAAGGGAGGTAATGCTCAGGGGCAACTAACACAGGTTCATTGAGGGCAGGTCCTATCTGACTAACCTGGTCAGGCCACAAAGTCCCTGGACGAGGGTGTTGGGGTGGATGTCGTCTTCCTGGACTTTAAGAAGGCCTTTAACACCGTTTCCCACATTCTCTTAAAAGAACTAGGTGACTGTGGCATTGATGCCTACACAGTCAGATGGGTGGCAAACTGGCTAGATGGTCACACCCATGGGAGTGGTGGTGGACAAGTCATTTTCGACCTGGAGGGATGTGGGCAGTGGAGCCCCCAGGGCTCAGTCCTGGGGCCTGTAATGTGCAACATCTTTATCAGTGATCTGGATGTGGGTGCGGAATGCACGCTGTCCAAATTCACTGATGACACCAAGTTGTGGGGCGAGGTGGGCACGCTGGAGGGGAGGGACAGAATCCAGCTAGATCTAGACTGGTTACAGAGGTGGGCGGATGAGAATAGGATGGAATTCAACGCAGACTAGTGCAAGGTGCTGCAGCTAGAGAGAAGGACCCAGCAACAAACCTATAGGCTGGGGAACACCCTTCTTATCAACATGGTGGCTGAAAGGGATCTTGGAGTCATTGTTGACTCCAGGATGAACATGACCCGCCAATGCGAGGAAGCGGTCAATAAGGCTAATCGCACCTTGTCATGCATCTACAGATGCATCACAAGCAGGTCCAGGAAGGTGATCCTTCCCCTCTATGCAGCATTGGTCAGGCCACAGTTGGAGTACTGCATCCAGTTCTGGGCGCCGCACTTCAAGAGGGATGTGGCTAGCATTGACCACTTGTATGGTCAGGGGGCAGCGGGGCAAGCCCTATGAGGAGAGGCTAAATGGCCTGAACCTGGTCAGCCTCCACAAGAGAAGGCTGAGAGGGGATCTGGTGGCCATGTACAAACTCATCAGGGGGGACCAGTGGGATTTGGGGGAGGTTCCGTTCCCCCGGCACCACCTGGGGTAACTAGGAATAATGGCCACAAACTGTTAGAGAGAAGGTTCAGGCTGGACATCAGGAGACATTACTTTACGGTTAGGGCTGCCAGGCTCTGGAATGGGCTCCCAAAGGAGGTGGTGCTCTCCCCTACCTTGGGGGTCTTCAAGACTGCCAGGCTCTGGTATGGGCTCCCAAGTGAGGTAGTGCTCTCTCCTACCTTGGGGGTCTTCAAGAGGAAGCTGGACAGGTATTTGGCTGGGGTGATATGACCCCGGCACCCATTCCTGCCTGGGGCAAGGGGTCAGACCTGATGATCTGTTTAGGTTCCTTCCAGCCCTAAGCACTATGATATTATGAGTGGGGGATGTGATAATAGTATTCTAATATAATAAAGGGCTTAGTCTGTCTGTTTGTACAATTGCACAAGCACCGATTAGCCGGGTGGCTGGGGGCAGGGCCAGCTGAGTTAAAATGGGAGCCCCTCTGTTGGCCCCACCTCCTCCTGCAGCCTCTGGTGCAGGGGCTCCCTCCACAGAGGCAAAATAAATGTAGGTAGAGCATTTTAAAAGTGGTGGGGCCAACTGAGGAAAAGCAAGAGCCCCTCTGTCGTAGTGGGGTTGGACCTGAAGCGGGGGAGAGGGGGAGCAGGGTCAGACCCAAGCCAGGGGGAAAGGGTGGGGTGGGGTCAGACCCAAACTGGGGGGAGGGGGGAAGCGGGGTATCCAAACTGGGGGTGAGGGAGGAAGGAGCAGGGTTAGACCTGAATGGGGGTGAGGGGGGTGTGGCAGGGTCAGACCTAAAGCAGGGGGGAGCGGGGTCAGACCCGAATTGGAGGGTGGGGTTGGACCCAAAAGGGGGAGAGGGGATGGAGCACAGTCGGACCCAAACCAGGGTGTGGGGGGCAGGGTCGGACCTGAAAGAGAGGGCATGGATCTGACGTGGGACGGGGAGGGGGGCACAGGGCCGGACGCAGGGGGGGGTGTGGCAGGGTCAGACCTAAAGCAGGGGGGAGCGGGGTCAGACCCGAATTGGAGGGTGGGGTTGGACCCAAAAGGGGGAGAGGGGATGGAGCACAGTCGGACCCAAACCAGGGTGTGGGGGGCAGGGTCGGACCTGAAAGAGAGGGCATGGATCTGACGTGGGACGGGGAGGGGGGCACAGGGCCGGACGCAGGGCTCTGCCCCTGCTGGCCCTGCTTCTCCCATCATTCTTGATGGACAAGTTGATAGTTTGAAATAACCAGGGATATATTTGATAGCCGTGTTGGTCTGAGACAAAAAGAAATTGAAAACTCTAGAATTCTTGGTTCAGAGATAATAGCTTTTATTAGACCAACTAAGAAACTGCTGAGACTGATGTAGCTCATGCTTCCTTTTCAATGCTGAAATATGCTTATCAAGACTCTAGAATTGTATAAAGATGGGTTTTCTTTGCAATTTCTTAGTTGGTCTAATAAAAGGTCTCTGAACCAAGAATTCTAGAGTTTTGCTTTTCTTTTTTAAATAACCTGGTATTTGAAATACTTGAAGTGTGATTATAAAGAGGATGAGATATACTTTTCTCCATGGCCACAGGGGACAGGACTAGGAGTAATGGCCTCAAACCACGGTAGAGGACATTTATTTAAGTTGAAGATTAAAAAGAACTTTCTAAGTATGAGGGAAGCTGTGGAATTGCCATCCCTTGAAATTTTCAGGAGCAGGTAGTCAAACATTTGACTGGGATGGCTTAGTCAGGGATGATCCTGCTTTGATCGGGGTGCTGGACTAGATGACTTTGTGAAGTCCCTTCCAATTCTAGTTTCCTATGTTCCTATTATTTTTTTATCAATGTCACATGTATGGTTGCCTGTTAATTATATATATTTGTTAAAGACTGTTCCTTGTCATAGGATCTTACAGCGTAAGATCTGGGTGCTGAGTGTTCTCAGCTCCCCCTGGCCTTGTCAGAGGCTTAAGTACAACATTAAAGTTACAAAAAGGTAACTTCAGGCAAGGGAAATATTAGACCCTTGCTTGTGGGTCTACACAGTATGAAACGTTTCATTTTAATTTCTTTAATTAAGAAAAAAAAGAATGAAAGAAAACAGTTGTACAGCGTAATTTGAAGCAACCATTTACAAGTAGGAAAAATGACTGTTTATTGGAAAACAATTCTGAACACTGGAAAGTACAGATTCCATACTACAGCTCAGCTATCCAGGTTGTAGCCGTATTGGTCTAGAGGAAAAGGCAATCAGGACTTGTACTAGAGATGATATCTTTTATTAGACCAACAAGATTTACAACTCATACTTTTCTCATTTAATGCTCTCACATACTACAACTCAACTTTTCTTTTTTAGGGCAAAACTTTAAAGCATCAGATCTGCCTAAGGCAGCTTTATTTTATATACATGTTAGAAAAGGTTTGCTTTAATATGCATATGCTTTTACTTTTGAGTTTGAATTATTGTAAAATATTAAATTATGAATAAGTTTTCCCAGCAATCCTGTCCCTTTGAGATTTGTACATTTCTTTGGGTTACAGTCTACTATTTATGAAAAGGTGAAAGCAGTAGTGGTTGTGAAAAGAATGGATTTATGTGTTTCATCTCTTTTTAAACAGATATGCAGATATAGAGACATCTTATTTGGAGTAGGTCTGTACAAAAATACCTTTTAAGCTGATGGGTATTTCGCATTAAAAAAAATCAAGTACACTAATGACAGGATATGACCCTAACTCTGTGAAACAGCAGAAATATTATTCTCTTTCTTTCTATAATTTTTTCACCGACTAGAGTACAATTAATACATCTTATTTAAAATGAAGGGTGGAGATTCTCTCAAAGTTATTTCTGTTTAAATGAAAACTGGACATCTATACTCTCTGTGCATCTAATGTCCCTCTGAACTGCATCTTTGAAAAGCTTAGTCACACACTTTGCAGAGCAGAATTAAACATCCATTCTAGGCCTATATCTTAGATCTAAATTTGCTTTCTTTCAATACATCAGATTGATTTGTTAATAAAGTCTTCAAGATAAATTATTTTTCCATCTAAGATACCTTATTCATGATTGTGTAAAAAGAACCTATATAATATCACAATGTTACTAGACTTACATTTATTAGATTTTCTAATACATTTGAGAAAACAAATTGATATTGTTTATAATATTTCTGGTGGCATCAAAAATAGTGAAAAAGAAACAGCTTATTTACATATGAATATTCTCCTTTTATGTTAAATCCCTGAAATTGTTTTGGAAACAAATGTGATTGTAAAAATGGATACCCTGCTGAAATTAATTCATTTTGTAGTAAAGTGCTCGATTTTCTATCCAAAGAATAACATCTACTGATCACATCACACAGCCTAATATTTGCCCATGATTTCAGCTACATCCGTCATAGATTTTGTGAGTTTCCTCATCGAACTTGCCATTTTGGAGATTTCCTGCCACTTTTCTGACTGAAGAGACTGATGTAACTCATGCTTCCTTTTCAATGCTGAAATATTCTCATCAAGCTGCAGCATCATAGCTGAGGCTTGAGAAAGTTTACTGTCCCTCCCAACAAGCTGTAATGAGGGAAACGTAAGTTGAAACAAAAAATGGTCAAATGGAATAAAACTAAATTATTTCAATTTCTAAATTCTGATGAAACCTGCACGTGTGCATTTTTAGGTTGCAGTTTTTAAAGACATACAGTAATCAAATGCAAATACGTAGTTTTATTAGAAATATTTCATATATATCACAAGATTTTTTTTAAATCTCCTAATGACATGCATACTAAAGTCATAACATTCAATTTAGTGAAAACCTTAAGTGGTTTACAACCTTTACTTGTTTTATGTTATCAACCTTACATCCTTTCTGCTGAAATTAAGGGCA
Organism: Alligator sinensis; assembly: GCF_000455745.1. NCBI lineage: Eukaryota > Metazoa > Chordata > Crocodylia > Alligatoridae > Alligator > Alligator sinensis. The sequence goes on from NW_005843071.1 coordinate 373,755, forward strand.
TGGCACTGCAAGATGTGCTAGGCGCCAAAGTGACAATTTTTGCCCAATCTGGTCTCTGAAATAGCTCTACAGCTGTGACCACACAAGTGCATGTTTGCTGAACACTTTAAAAGGGTCCAATCCTGCCACAATCTGAACCCTCATTACATAAGGGTTGAGATGAAGGCACTCCCATGTGAAGTGCCTTCATTAACTTCTGTCTGCATGTGCCGGAAACAGAGCTCAGCAGATGTAGCCCAGCTCTGTTCCTGTTGCTGTTTTCAGAATGGGAGGGGGGAAGGGAGTGAAGAGAGTTCATTCTGGGGGTTGCCCAGCTGGTGCTGGAGGGTGTGGCAGGTAGATTGGAGCCCCCACTCTGCACTCCCCTGATGCACCTTCTCTCCCTGGATGGGCTCTAAATTAAAGCTCAATCACTCACCCACCCTCCCAACCCAACAGCTGATGTGTGTTGAGTCAGGAAGATCAGTCTAACTTATGGTGCCTTCTGTAAAGCTCCATGAATTAGGTCTGGGAGCTGCATTTCTGTCTGTGCCTGCTGAGTGCGCTCAACTCTCATTAATTTCCTGCTGTATAATGAGACAGAACTGTGGTACATGACTCACACCCATCACAAGCAGGTAGTCTCAGAATGAACAGCATTTTGGCACAGATTTTCAGTTATCTAGGCTATATGATCATGCATTAAATAAACCTACAGCACATATCTGAAGTGACATCATGGGAAAAACGGCAACTCACAATGAATGTGGAAGTTTATCTAGTGTAAAAAAATTAGATTTGTCAACTTTGAGAGATAAGGGCTTTCTAGTTACAGACATGGATGGGAAATGCCAGGGTGATACTGGACAGTTTTTATTTCAACCTATGAAGGTGGAAGACATCAGGATATCTTGCTTTTGCACAGAGTACTAGTCATTCACTTCCTCACATTAAAAGTTCTTTATTAGTTTGCATTTAAGTTAAATTTTTAATATCTACTTGATGTTAATTTGTTAACATCTTCAAAATGAAAATAAAGTACACTTTGTAAAGTTACCATTTGCAATTTCTCATATATATTTGTATCCAAAGTATACTTAATAATTATCACAGTTTTGCAAATTAAAATACACAAGATAACATAAAATATCTGTGTGTCAGGATACAACAAACAACAGTAACTAAGCAGTTCTTTAGACTGTAAGCTCCTTGGGACAGGTTTTCTTTTAGTTCAGGTTTGCACAGTATCTAGCATACTGGGGTCCTGGTAACTGAAGCAATACAGATGATAAATAATGATTATTGTGTATGTGATTCAATCCTATTACTAGATTCACCTTCTCTGTACTTAATGGAGAATGCATCTGGAAAGGGGTGGAAGGGGGTGCTTCCAAGTCTAGTCTCCATTGGAGCTTTGAATGAAAAGGAAAGTCTGAATGGTGGCCAGGGCATCACAGAAACCCAGGAAACCTGCAGTAAGGGTATGCTGGATCAGATCATAACATTCCCACTTATTTCAATAAAATTTGGAATGGGTTCTAACTTCATTGCATAAATTAAATAAAGTAATTTACCTGGTTTTGTAAATTAGATACAAGATCAATCAATAAAGCTTTATCTCTTTGCAGTTCAATATTATCTTGTTCCTCTTTAGCCAGCATACCCTTCAGTTCAGCTGTTCGACTATTCATTGTTGCAATACTTAAGTCAAGAGATGTTCTTCCTTTTTCCAAAATATGAATCTGCGAGAACAAGCCAAAACAAGCAGCAAAGATGTAGGTTTAACTATATTAAATAGTGGTCAGTAATTATATTCTATATAGACATAAGACCCCACCCACAAGCTTGAATCAATCTCAAATACAATTGACAGTTTACATAAAGCAAAAAAAATCTTCCTATCATGCAAGCTTTTTGAACACCGGAGATTATGCCACTTTCCTCATATTCTGTTTATTTAAAAGTCAATTTTAAATAATGTAAAGACATTCAAGCTTGGGATCTTTCTGGGATAACTTATCTATATTCAGGAATTGAACTTTGGTCTTCTTTTCCTCACTTCTGGATTATAAAGCAGCCATTTTTTTCATATATCCCTATCCAAAACAGCCACCATCAGCACTTTCTGTCTGTGATAACATTTAAGAGCACTATCAATAGGAGTGTTCAATAACAGCAACTCACTGCCTCTTTACTCCTACCCAGAAGACCCATCACTTTTGTTGGTACCCTGCTTGCCTGTGACATGAGAATGCTGAAGTACTTTCCAATTTCAGTTATTTTTATGTACAGCAGTTACATTGGCAATCAACAGTGGGTTTATTTGCAAATTAATAGCAGAACAACCTGTAATCAACAAACAAAACAAAAAACCCAAAACCCTCTAGAGGGTTAGAGCCAGCCATCCCTGTTTGGTTGACTCATCTGTGAAGGGTGCCATCTGTGTAGAGAGCTCAGATTGATCAGCAGAAGAAAGACAATCTCCTGCAGTCCCTGAAGCTGGAGAATTGAGGAGAAAGAGGTGTCAAGCTTTTTAGCAGCAAGAAATAAAAGCTCCTGGAAATTAAGATGGGCAGAAGAACTTTATTGTGTAGATATTTTGTCTACTGTTTTATACCTGTGTTAGTAAACTGTGCCCTTAGGGAATGGTCCTGAATGAGTGTTTGGTATTGTATTAATTATTTGTGGGCTGGTGACATAGGTCAGGTAATCTACAGCATTATTATGTTAGCACACAAGAAACTAAAGTTCAGAGGGCAAGAAAAAATGCTTCTACTTCATGGCAGAGCACTAAACTGTCTGAACAACAAAACCAAACCACTGGTAGTATCTCTGTTGGAGTCTGCATATTCTGCCCTGATAGGGTCAGTACAATGAGAGTAGGGGTTAAAGTGAAACAGGAAACAGTGATGCTACATGATGACCCCAGAACAAGAGACTAAGGCAGAAAGAGAGTACTCCAATGGGAAAACCTTTGACTGTAAAAGAGAGAATGTGGTCTAGAGGTCCATGACCATTGAACAGTAAATAAAATTACACCAAATTGAAAACACCAGCACATTTCTGATTCATGGTCAGCAGTTCCAGACACTGAAAAAGAAATTACAATCGAGTCTGTCTTCAATAAGATAAACAGACCACTATGAGCTTTTGAAGTAAATGAAAATAATCTTGTTAACACAACTTTGTTAACACAACTTTGTTACAAATGTGGGAGGTCCCCAGCCAGCCACAGTGCTGGTCTTCCACTGCCTCTGGGCATGCCGCCCACCTATCTCGCCTGCCATGCCTTGTTATTAAATAATTAAGGTCTTAATTAGGCAGGAGGCTGCCCACTGAATGCCCTGTTCTCCTGGGCCTATGTATGCAGCTCCAACCACCCCTGTACTGCATCCAAAGCCTAGCAGATGTTTCTAACAGCTGTGCTTTGCTCTGGCCTGAGGCCAGGTCCAACTCAGCACAATGTTAGGCCTCTTGCGTTCTGCACTATCATGGACCACACTTGTACCGCCTCCCTCTCATTGAGGCCTCTCTCACTCCACCGGCTCTCACCCTGTCTCTTTCATACTTCCCTTGCTAGGCCTCACTCAAACTGCCTCCCTTTCCCTGGGGCCACACTCACCCTGCCCTCACCTGGAGGGTCCTCAGGCTTGGTTCCCTTCCCTCCCCAGCCAACAATCACACAGCCTTTTGAGCATCTCCCACCACCCTCATCTGAATGAGCTCTGGACGGTTTGCAAAACACTGGTCTGACTCTAGTCTCTTGCCAGGTCACTCACCCAGCTGCTCTCAATCAAGGGGCTCATGACTCACCCCATTGTTCATCTCTCCTCCTCTGCCATCCCCCAATTGGCCTCAGGTGCCTAAAGGCTTACCTGGACCTAACTAGGTCCCCTGTTAGCAGGATCTATACTCAAGTGCCCTGCTCACAGGGACGCAGCTCACGCCCCTCTCTCGCAGGGCCTTATCTCAGCTCAGGCCCCTTACTTGCAGGGCGTCCCAAATACCTCTCTACTCACTCCTCTCTCCAGGGCCTCACCATGGCCCCTCTTGTGCAGGCCTTCGAGTACCCCTCTGCACCCCACTCTGCACCTCCGCCTCCACTAAGCCACATCCTCCACCCTCTTCTCTGAGGCCTGGTGTAGAACACCCCTGCAGGCTCAGGTGCCACTCTTTGGTTTGCCTGGCCCAAACCGCTCACTCTCCAGGGTCTTACACCCCACACGGGCTCAGGTGGCCATAGCCATGCTTGGCCCCACTACCCACTTTGGGCCTTGCACCCCAACAGGCTCAGGTGTCCCACATGGACATACCTGGACCAGCTCTCTCTGATGTTAGTAGTAATCCACCAGATGGTGGGAGCAGGGGTTATTAAAGTGCCCCGAACAGCCTTTCACCATGATTGTCCTCGCACCTGGCATTTGCTGGCCCTGCCCCACCACAGGAAGGACCACCAGGCCTCCCTATCACGGCAGGGTGCAGTTTTAGGTCATGCCTGGGACTAGGAACCTTCAACCCACCTCATAGCTCCTGCCCTTACCTCTGTACCGTCTGTGGAACAGCAGCTCCACTGGGAGATGTGCGTTCCTCAGCACTAGGCAGCAACTGCTGCCTCCAGCCCTGCTGGCCTGAGGCTTAAGATGGCCGCTCGCCAGGCCACTCATCTGTCTCCTGCCTGCCCCAGTTCTTACAGTGGCAGAGCACCCCGAGTGCCCCGACACCCACCTTCCCCCTTAATATGGTTCCTGGGGAGGGTTCTCCCTGCTGCTCAGTCACCAAGCTCCCCCAGAGCTTGCCACATCCCTAAGTGGTGCTCCACCACATACTTCTTAACAAAAGAATCTTACAGCTAAGAATCATCCCTCATCTTCGAATAATGAAGATGCATTTAGAAAATCAGTTTAGTTACAGACTACCTTTTCCATAAGGTCTTGGAAGTTGTTCTTTTCTTTCATCAAAAGCTCTTGGTGTCTCTTGATTTCACGCTGTAGATCCTCTTCATGGTCCTTCATGGTTAGAAGCTGAGTAATGCTGGAAGAATGTGATGTATAGCTTTCTTCCCCGAGTGCTCTCTCCTGAAATGCATTGTAAAAACATAGCTTCATTAAAATCTACTAAAACACAATTAATTCATTCTCAAAAGCTTAGTATCTTTCAGCTGTGGATTGAATATGCACATGTCCACAATGAAATGTGCTATGCTAAGGATCAACACCAAGACAATGAACTTCCATGAAGACTTAAACAGCAAACCCTCTTGCAAAAAAACTGATAAAAGGAAACACTTCAAATAAATACTTCTAATCCATTTTAATACCTAATAAAAAATAAGCTAATCTCCCATTGATAGTGACATGGGCTAGGGACTACTCTATTAGTTGTTTGCAAGCAGCACCCCATCTTCACATTGGATTGGGTAGTCCACTAACTAAACAATGGCTGTAATACTGCCCTTCTAAATTTGTCATTTGATCTTGTGACCAGGTCAAAGAAAACATGTTCAACAAAAGTTACGGAATTACTCCAAGTGGCTTCTTTGCAGATCTCAGATATGTTCATATTTCTGGAGCAGGCAAATGAAGAATTCTGGGCTCTAGGTCAATGAGCTTTAGTATTTGGAGAAACAAATGTATCAGCTATACAATACATTATTGATATACATGCAATAATTCATTTAAATATTCTCCAGGAAGAAATGTCTCATCTATTAGACATAGTAAAAACATCAAGGAAAAGGCAGGATTATCTAAACAGCTTTATCTTCTTCAAGAAAAATGTAACCATGAAGTTTCCTCACTCTGGAAAAGGATAGGGTTATGGAAAGAAAAGACAAAAAAATGTCCATCTTGAAGGAAAGTTTGACTTTTGCTGAATTAAGTAACAGTCCTGGAAGCTTCAGATCCTGAATGGAAATTAAGGATCTGGGGAACAGGAACACCCAATTGATCAAGGTTGTGGTTACTACCCAAACTGAAAATCCTGAGGAATAAGGTTTATTTTGCAGTGTGATTTCTTGTTACTGGAAAGAACAGCCTATCAACAGAACTCAACCAGTCAGCCATCTGCCCTGCGTATAAGGTACAGATTGTGTTTTGATACTACATCTAGTCAGCAGGTGCATAGCAAGCCAAAATTACTTTTGTTAGAGGTCTGTTAATTCAGAATGTCCTTGGTCAAACAGGAGCTATCAAGATCAAAAGTCCCTTTTCAGCTTCCTATATCACTCTGTATATTAGATGTGAGCCTAATCTCATGGCATACAAAAATATTTTGGACTCTGGCCCTACTGGACCAAAACAACTAAATCAAACCAAATAGAATTACTATGTGTTCTTTTTGGTGGTGAACACATTTATAATGGGGTTTCCATACTGTTCACTTATCAGTCTGAAGATACCATTCATGATTGGAAACAGACTTGCTGCTGAGAAAATCTGCCAGAACTTGGCTCTTCTAGCTCCTGGAAGTTGAGTAGTTGGAGTTATCCCATAAAACTAAACAATGTCTTTAGTCTGTGACCACATTTAAGAACACTTGCATAGTCTGAGTGCCTCTTAGCCTAGAGCCTTCAATGCCAAACCAAATTCTGAAATCAGCATCATGTTTAAAGCCTTTGTATTCTTCATTTTAAGCAGCTGTGGTTCAAAACCTTCAGAAAAAATATGTTTTCAAACAAAAAAATATATTTAATGAAAAAAATAAAGATGAAAAAGGGGAATCAATTCTATTCAGCCATGAGAGGCTAGGTTTGGAAAATGTACTGAAGGGCACTATGCAGACACAGACTGATTCACTTTTACTGTCATGGGCAACTTAGAGACAACTGTGGTTGCAATGACATTTGTGCCTCTTGTCACAACCCAATTAAATTGTGCCCATGTCACTAAGCAAGAGATACCATTCAAATCATCCTCATTTTGACGACTAAGGGTTAAAAGACATCCCTGCCAAAAATTCCTTGAAACAAAACGTGGCCGGAGTACTGTAGATAATTGGTCAGCTGAAATAAAATGCTAGGGGAAACTATATATAATTGGTCCAAAGATAAACGTAAGCTCCTCACACATAGCACACACGTAACAGGTAGAGAAACCTAACCCACTACCTTGTAACCTGAGGAGACAAAGAGCTGCCACCTGCCAAAAAATTAAAGATTCCATATAACGGTTCACCATTGGATATTCCTGTAAAACACCTCTGCCTATAAATAGTTTAACGGTTTCCGCCCAAGTCGGAGAGCTCTGGGGATCTCACAGGAAACACCTGTGCTTGTCACCAGAGAATTGGGAAATTGATCAATTCCCAATCAATCGCCCCGTCAGCGTAAAATATTGACATAGAAAGTCTTGCAAGCGCGACCGTACGTTCCCAGCGCCACGTCCGTCGTTATCTCGTTGTAACCTAACTGCGTGCGTGTACTCGACTCTGTAACCGAAGTTATATGCGTATACTCAATTCTGTAACCGAAGCTGTAACGGAACAAAGGCTCGCCTGCGTCGTCCATCACTATCTAGGCGACGTAAGTAAACAAACTCCTGTAACCTACACGTGTCTGTGCCTGGTTAATTCCACTCCATCCATCACTACCCGCCTGCCGAGCTCTAAATCTAAACACTCTGGTGTGTGTCAGGCGGCTGCCGGCGGCTGCTCTGATTCACGACACCTCTGTGAATGATGATGCCAAGGATGCACACCAACAGACTCTGATATACAAATTTTCTGATCTGCTATCATCATCAAAGTGCAAAAAAGATACCAACTCCAAGTATCAGGAAGATTCAACAAGAGTCTGAATATTTAAATAAAAATGAGGGAATTGCATAATTATGTGCCTGCATTTCAAAACAATGAATGTTTTGTCCCTCCAGAAATAGAAAGGAAGAAAGAATTTAACTGGCCATTTATTTACCTTCAGAAGTTTACAGATACCATTTAATTTGGATCAGATGTCCTACAGAGTTGCAAACAATAAACATGAACTTAGTAAAGTCTGAACATTACTGCATGGCAAAAATATGTATTTTTAACATAATGCATTGGAAAAGCACCATCAGGTTAGTTCAGTCTATGTAATCTCCTAAATCTTAACTTTATGAATTTTATTAAAACTTTAACTTATCTCTTAAATTTTAATTTTATGTAGGATGTACTGCTCTTTCCGTATCCTATCCTTACTATGTCCAGTTGCTTTTTTAGCTCCAAGAGCTGGGATCTCAGCATAGTATTTTCTTTGGTCAGGGATGCATAATCACCCATAATTTTGTTTCTTAAGAAACGATCCTGCTCTGCCAGTAGCTCTCTCTCTCGCACTTGCTGATGAAGAAAACTTATCTCACCTCTAATCAAAGAGAGAGAGAAAGGCTTATTATTATTTTAAAAAATTCCATCTGAGCATTACTAAGAAGCCATATGCTTTTTAAAAATTATGCACATTACAATATTACAAAAAACTGGTCAGGTCTTAAAGATAGGACATTTCATGCAGATTTCTCAAATGCTATGAATAATTTAATCAAAATCCAGCATTTTTCATAAACAGTATATGCAACATCTGTCAAAAAACCAAATGAACTTGTTGAGTTCTATTATCAAAATCTATCTATGCCTATTAAATAACAATAAATTCTAAAAACGGGGTTGACTCACTAGCAAGGCACATCTTGCTCGTAGGAGGTACCCTGCGGTAACAATGGAGAATTACTTCATAATGCACATACACGCGCGCATTCTTTTTCTCTCAAAACAGAGAGCAAGGAAATTAGCAAGACTCAAATATTTAAATATATATGACATCATTTAAAAACTCCTAGGACACTAAAGTTATAGAATTATTTCTAAATTAAAAAAATTGAAAAGTATTACAGACATCGACCGTATATAAGAAAACCAAAGAGCATGCTACCGTGTGAAAGTTCTACAAGTGTGAAGGTGTGTACGTTTGTAGTATCAATCTTAAAAATCATTTTGATTCAATATTTTAGGGCCAGATCTTACTACTTTATGAACCTCAACTGGTGTAGAGCAGCAAGGGTATAGCAGACAGTTAAGCAGCTGTTGCCCAACACCAGAAAAACAAAAAAGCAGCTGGAGGGTACATTGTATTTTTCCTCTACTACTTGCATCCTAGGCACATCTGTAGCTTTCTGCCCTTCCTGCTTATTCTCTCAAGCACTGAACTATTCAATTCAGAGCAAAAAGTTCACTCCTCCTCCCCTGATCCTTCTATTTGTTTTTGTAGTATAAGTGGGATTTGTTTCATGTTAAGCTGTATCAACTTCTTTCTGGTCAGTCTCAGAGGTATATGATTTATGGCTGTTCTTCTGCTGGTGACACGGCATAAAGATCTGAGAGTACACTGGCCTGTCCCCACTAATAATTCAATCTCCAGATGTAGTCAGTTCTAGATGCTGAAGTGAGAGGGGCATTAGAAATAAATAATTATGTGGACAGTGTACAGCTTTCCCTTTACAGAAAGCTATGAGCAGTTAGGGATGGGGTAGCAGTAAAGAGACTGGTTACAGAAAACTTGATACCTGTTGGAGTGCAGGAGGGTCATCCAGAACAAAAACAGGGAATTAGCTGTAACATTATAGGTTGGCCATGGGCCAGTCAGCTGTGATGCACTGTTGGGACTAACAGGGATCCTATTCTTTCTGCCTGAAGTTTGCTTTGTGATAAGACAGAGAGAACAGAGAAGAGAGACCAACAGTGAAGAAATATGATCCCTGCAGCATTTGAACACAACCAAACCGAAGCCCTTAGCCATGACAAGAGCTGACTGTCCAGGATGTAAAAATCAGAACTCAGCACTCTGAAGCTGCATTACATTCTAGACAACAAAAAGGTTGGTTTGCACCATACATGGGACAAAACAAGCTGGGCTGGAGCTGTTTGGACTCAATTCATTTAGAAGATGCTGATCTGCATATCTAAGCATATTAAATGGCTCATATCCCCAATGCTGGGAAATATTGCTCCCCACAGGGATTTCCTTTTGTAATCACATCTGATACTGAAGGAGGCCTGCTCTTATTCACACAATGGTATTGTTTTAATGTTAAGTATACTGCACACTGAGGGATTTATCTCCAGCATCCCTGAAGGGCAGTGAGGCTGAATCAGAGGGAAGGTAGAAGAATATGTCCTAGGCACATGGATGGTAGCCTGAAGGTTCCCATACCAGACTACTGCAAAGGCTACTACAAATATAACAGAATTCTTTATCAACTAAGTGGCAAAAACCCCCCTTCAAACATATTTTGTATCACATAAGCTATTTTGTGTATTATAATTCTAAATGAAGGCAAACACCTAAAACATTCTTTGCTTAAAGAATAAAACTTGTGGTATTTTACATTCGAGATCTTCTCTTTCAGAAGTTTAATACTGTATGACAATATTAAACCCATCATAAGGGTAGCTTTGTAGTCTTGCATAAAAGATTCTATCAACCAAATGATAGAATCCTTTAAAAATATTTTCCACTTTGTCAAAAGTACTGTCTTTTTTAAAGGAAGAAAGCTCCTGAAGAATGCCCAATTGTTAACCATGGTGACCTAGTCTGTCTATTAGACTGTATACAGGGAGCTGTAGTACAAGCTCTCCTACATTGCCCTATTTGCATTAATCAATCTCACTGGAGGGACTGCCACTGTTAAGGAAAAGGCAGGCTTCTATTTTCTCCTTGTCTTTTGTCTTTCTCCTGAAAAACCAAAGGAGTGTAATATCTTTTGGCAAATGGGCGAGAACTGACATCAACACATTATGATTCCATGGGATCTGTTACAAAAAAAATGGATGCCAACTTAAAGTGAATTCAACCATAATGAAAAGTGAAACTGGTAAACTGAAGCTGAATGAGTTAGTAAATGCCAAATCCCAACCATTCTCTCAAAACCTTCCAAATAACTTAGCTAATACCTGATATTATGCGTGATCTGGTCATGTATCACTGCTGTTTTTTTAAGTATTTTGTCCTCCGTTTCATGCACTGCAGTTTGCAATTTCAAAAGTTCCATTCTCTTTTCAGAAAGCCGCACCTCCACTGCCTTCTGCTGCTCTGACCGCTGCTTCAACTTGGTGTCCAAATGCATAAAAGGAAACAAAATTGCCACAGAATGAATACTGAAATCAAGGCATATATTATGTTTATTTTTAAAACAGCGAATAAAATATACTACATTAACCATCAAGTATTTCCAATAATTAATCTGGTTCAAACTAACTCGGCTACTGTTAAACTGGCTAGTATTCTGAATAAATGTTGGGCTTATCATATTTATATTTGAAACTAGACTAGATACATAAAGCCCAAGCGGTAGGAGACCATGCTTTTGGTGGCAAAAGATCTAAATATAATCCCTAAGTATATGGTTGGGACTTGAGTTTACTACATCTAATAGAAGTATTTGAAAAATGAGAAACTATTTGAAGTAACCATATATACCTGAATCCTGAAAAAACAGCAAAATAATATGAAAGGGGCAGCTGTGACCTGCAGACACTTAAACATGCCAGTAATTTTAAGCATGAGTAGTCTTATTGAAATCATCTGGGCTATTTGGACTGTTAATGTGTATAAGCACTTGTTTGACTGCAGTTTATGTAGTAACTGTATAAGCTGTAACTAGTAACTGTAAATGAGTATTAGTGATGATAGAAATGCTTGTATTAATGATCTGTATTTGCCTTCTTTTTTGTCTCTTATTCTTATTTTTCTGCCTATTATAACAAGATTTTACTTACAAATAGCTCAACAGAAATATAAGCTAAAAGTTATGATGATAATAAAAAAAATTATTTCCTAATCCACTGAATTCTAGCTACTGTCAGTAATAGTAAATATAACACTGATTTCTATTCCTGCCTCAAATAAAATTCAGTCCTCACAAAAGATGCTGATTATTCATCAGTGAACACCAGACACCATACCTTTGACTGTATCGCAAGGACTTTCTGTTCACTGTTACTCAGGTTGGTCTCTTGCTGTTTCAACTCCTGCTTAGCACAAAGTATCTCCATTTCTTTGTCAGATGTTTCTCTATATGCCTGTTCTTTCCTTTTCTTCAGTTGTACGATCTCTTCTACTAAGGCTGCTTTTCTTTAGAATGAAGTTCTAATGAGTGATAAAGTGATTAAGTAATAAAGTGATTAAGGGGTGCTTTTAATAATTTCAACTTTTTCCCACATAAATAGGTCAAGATTTTGCTAAACTTTTAAATCTTTTGACACCAGTTAGGAAGATTAATAATGTATCATTTTATCTAATATATCAGCCAATATTTTATTTGATCAAATTAATTAAGACTCTCTTCTAAATGCAGGAGAGAACTGTCCTAGCATAAGTAATTTTTTATGAATTAAATAGTTTTACTCCTCTGTGATACCCTCTATATGTTTTCTACTCTTCCTGACTCCTTACAATTGTCTCTTGCAAACTTTCTTCATTCAGTTACCCATGTTCAAGCATTATTCTGTAACCAACAGAGAAGACAATGAACACGGATGCTAATAATGCACAATATTAATTATATTCCCATTTTTTAAGATGAGCGATTTTAAATTGTTACATGGAAGGGAAAATGAGAGAAAAGCACATAGCTTCTTCATTTGTTATCAGAATCTTTATGTATTCATCTGCATAAGTATATTTAAATGATTCTCTGTGATGCTCCCTTCTAAGTAACCTTAATAAATGTATTAGCTTGAAATATATTTATATTGAAAATTATGATGAATTCTAGTCGAGATGGTGAAAGGGCAAAGTTACATTTGCATAATACTACAATGTCATTTTCTTAATAGTTGCCAGACATACTCCACGTTTGAAAAAATCCCTGATTGCTATGCTAAAAAATCAAGAAGAAGAAAACTAAATTGTAATATTATTTCCATTAAATTTATCAACAATCACTGAAAAAAAATTACAAAATACAAGATTGGACATGAGACTGCTTGGCCAATATTACTAATTCATAAAGATCATGTAATGTGCCAGCTAAGAAACAGTTATGATTTTACTGAAAACAAAAATAGGGAAAACTACCCTTTCACCCCACTTTCCATATATTTCCTCTGTCTTTTTAGAATACAGACTCTTGAGACAATGTATTTATCACATCTGATACTATTATTATTACAATGGAATAAGAATCTGAGAGATCTGGTCCCCATTTGCATCAATTAACTCTTCATGAGCTGACTAGAAGTGATGGATAGGTGGAAGCAGGGTCATAGAAGTTACATGCAGTAAGGTCACAAGTTTTACTTCACCCTTAAGACTGCAATATCTAGAGCAGCCCAGATCAAGGCCAGATGGAGAGGTTTTCTTCTTTTACTACACCCTAAACGCCCAGGAATCTTCCTGGTAATTGGACTGGATTAGTCCTAAAATTGAAAAATCAATAGCTATTCCTAAAATTGCTCTTAAACATGTGCTTAAATCCAGCAATTTTATGTCTGAGTTAATCTAAAAAAACTCAGAAAAAGAGAACTGAATAAACTGAAAAAACCCCCAAATCTTAGATGTATAGTTCTTGTGTGTTACTACTATGTCTGTTCTGCATACCGCTCCCTCAGATACTGACTGCTGATCTGAAGTGGTAGTACATTATTTTACCACTTGATGGTGCCAAATCTATATATATTTTAAACTGGTAATTTAAAAAATACAAATCTTGTTTTGCAAAAACGTTTATACTTAAATGTGAACATATTTTTTACTTTTTCTGAAAATGTGTACAAATTTATAGTATAATGGATATCTGTAGATACAACTTGTTTCAAATTTACTAACTCTGAATCCTTTTTCTTTCTTTATGTTTCTGATTATCTTTCCTTATTATTCACCTGTGACCACAGCAGGATACAAATCAGAAGAAGAGGAAATTGCAATGGTCATGTTTTTTTGTGTAAAATAAATTCATACTCACTAAAAAGAAACTTACAAGAAGGCGACTGTTTTAAATCCCATCATGGCAAGGAGCAGATTACATATTGACAGCCAGGACTATTTTAATTATTCTTTAACCACTAGATAGAAATTTCTGCTGAACTACACTATCCTTCTAATACAGAATATGAGTTCTATATATTGAAATATGCAACCTAGCTATCATGCGCAAAAAACTAACATAGATGAGTCTTGAAATATTTACTAATGATTATATTGAGACTCAATGATCTTAGCACTTAATTTATTACCTTCAAACATCTAAAATTCTTCACACACATCTAATTAGCCAGACGGACAGTACAAATTATTAACATTTTAACAGAGCCATTGCCTAACCCTCTGTGATTGAAGTCACAAGCTACTTATACCAGAAACCAAAAAAGAACCAAAAATAATGCAACATATGCATGCAATAATTCATTAAGCTTTTTTGTTTTAAAAACTGGGTTGCCCAAGTAAAATGGGGAATCATGTAACAGAGGTTCTCATTTCAACAAGATAGTCAATTTCAGCCTTTCAATACAGTAATCTGAAAGATATGAGTAAAAGATTTTCTTCCCAGGATCCAATCTTATACTTTCTGTTTTTGAGAAAGCTACTCTATTCCACAGGAAACCCCAACTTTTATGGTTTTCCTACCTGTCAGGTATCTCTGAGTTCTGCCTTCTAGCAACCTAGTCAACCACAGCTGTCACTTCCTTTGTTCAGTCTCTGTGGTGTAGGCTTCCCAGTTAGTAAATCCTTGTAAATGAATCTGACCCCTTCCTGGTTCAGTTAAGGATGGATTTTTTGCAGTTATTTATGAGCTGTAGATAATCCTTCACAATTACATATAAAGTATAATATGGCATTGGCACAAAACTATATTTTGGAATTAGCACAACCTAATTCCAATTTAGTACAATAAACACAAAATGGTTTACAAATTATAAGGATTCATCTGAAACCTAAGCAGCGTATTTCAAACAATCATACTCCTATTATTTAATGGATGGCTAACATATACAATATACTCATATTTTGTATGAAAGGAAAACATTTAAATCTACAAGGTATTTTTTCATATGTAGTCACCCTGGCTAGGGACAGAAGTTCCACATAAACTGGTTTAAGTCATCAGAAACTGGTTCAAACCTGTAACAGAACATAAAAACAGTGCACATACAGTTTCAAAATGGCTGAAACCAGTTTGAGATAAATCTGGTTGAATGTAATATCAGACTTAACTGATTGAGGTCAAACCGGTTTGTGGAAATTTTGTTTCTTACCTCTTCCTGGTTTAAGATAAATCAGAGTCCTCCAGCATCCCAGTAGCCCTGGGCTGGGCTGGGCAGGGCAGGGCAGGGCCGTCTGTTCCAGCCAAGCAGTGTTGGCCCTGCCCCCTCCTCCCCAGAGCACTGTCACTACTCCGACTGGCTGAGAAAGGGCTGGGGGTGCAAAACCCTGTAATGAAGTGCTGCTGGGTAGGCCTGGCAAGGGGGCAGCAGCCCTTGCCAGGCATCCCCAGTCCCCCACCCTCCTCACTGCTCCAGTGGCAGGAGCAGGGGTGGGGCCAGACCCCAGTAGCCTGGGGGGGAAGCAGGGGTTTAATCCCCCACATTGCAGGGGAGGGTTGGTGCAGGCACCGATAAGCTCATGTGGCCAGACAGTGATGGCCTAAGGGAAGGGGTGGGGGTTTAATCCCCCATTGCAGGCCAGTAGCAGTGCCGGCACTGACACCACGCCGGCTCTGTCCCATGCTGAAGATTGCCTCAGGTACGGCCTGTGCTGCAGTGCCTGGGTCGAGTTCCTCAGAGGAACGGCCAGCCAGCTGTGGGCAGTGGGAGGGGGCAGAAGGGATGTGACCTGGCTGCAGGTGCGCTGGTGGGGGGAGCCGGGGCTAGTTATGGAGCCTGACTCACTGTTGCCTCCTGCTGCAGCAGCGCAGCCTGAGCTGAGGCGGCACCAGGGGGTGGGGGTTAGCACCTGTCTCATCCTGCCTCCAGCCCCATGCAGGGGCTGCAGTTTGCAGGTGGCTGCAGCTGCAATGCAGCTCCCTGTCCCCCTCCCTCTCCCAGTGGTGGCGGCGGCTGAGCGAACTATCACAGTGGGGGAAGGTGAAGCACCTGTCATCTGCCACCTGCTCGTGGCAGCACCGGGCACTCAGGGTGTGGGCAGTGGTGGAGGAGGCAGTGGACCACCAAAGCCTGCCCTACGAACCAGGGTGTAGACAGCAACAGGCCCACAGCAGCCTGCCCCAAGCACCTGGTGCTGCCACAAGTGGGCAGCACCTGACAGGTGCCTTAACTCCGCCCACTGTGATGGTTCGCTTCACCACTGCCACCGCTGGGAGTGGGAGGTGTGAGTTGCTGCAGGCCAGTCCATGCTTAGGCCCCGGGGTCACAGGCCCAAGTCGGACCAGGCTGTGGTGGTCCATTGTGGTGGTAGCTGTGGCAGAGCAAGCTGTCACAACGGATAGAAGTGAAGCATCTGTCACCTGCCACCTCCTTGTAGTGGTGCCAGGCGCTCAGGGCAGGTTGCTGCAGGCTAGGGGAGTAGGCAGTGGCAGAGGAAGACAATTAATAGATTCATAGATTCAACATCTATGAACCTATGAATCGTCTATAGATCGTATATAGACAAGTCCTTCTTGAATCCTGAAAACTTCCAGAATCTTCTCAGTGAAAAGGTGAAACTTTATAAGAGATTAAAGAAAACACTTCATATAGTTCATATAATTGAGAGAAAAACCTTAGCATCATTCAAATATTTAAGAAAACCAAGAGCAGGAATAATAAAATAGAAAATAAAACAAAACAAAGACTTGGGCTATAGCACAAACCCTTTTCCTTCAAGATGCATCTCAATCCTCCATTACTGGGGTTTAGGAAGATATTCTAATTGTGGACAGGTTATTTAATAATTGCCTACTGCAGGATTTCTTCCACTTTGAAGTAAGGTACTGGTCACTGTTGGAGACGAGACATTGGATTAGTGGGACACCTGCTCCAATCCATTATGAAAGAAACCCACAGAATGATTCATTTGAAGAAGATGAGCCCTAGGTCCTATGTGAAAAAGCATGGAAGTCATAAGCTCTGTAGATTCAACCACTGGCAAAAAAAATTGTTTCTAATGGAACATCTTGTAGAAAGGACCAGCAAAGCATTTGCTATTTCTTAAGGCCTGAGCGTCTCCTAGTTAAGGAGCTGTTGAACACAGACAGGTTACCAGTTCAGGTCTTCTGTCACTAGTGGATAGAGGGAAATCATTGGACCTTTATTTTGCTGCACATCAGATGCCCCATTCCTCTGACAGCGAAGCAGACAGACCTGTCTGTCAGAATAACTAACCCCTACATTATCCTGGCTGTTCTGTCTTCCATTGTGTCTGTGACCTAAAAATACTTTTTCTTAATTTAAGGAACTTGATACCCTCTAAAGTGAGAAGCAGAAAGGAACTGGAGAATCAGGAGGCAACACACCTGTAAAAAGTAAAGGACTGGCACCATAACTGCTGCTCTCAAAAGCTGTAAACAGATTTCTCCCAGAAGAAAGCCTTTTCTCTCAGGATACTACAGACACTCACATCCACTTTCCTGCTGTAAATACCTGTGTGCCCTTGTTGGCTACCTACTGGCAGAGCAGCAGCAATGCAGCTTGGGGCCACATACAAACGTTGCATTTCTACTGGGAGAATCATCTTTCTTGCAGTAGAAATTAAAAGTATACAAGCATTCAGTCAATTTCCCCTGGAAGAAAAGGGTCAACCTGGAAGATCTCCCTTGCGAAAGATACTCTCACAAGAGTGAATGCTTGTATGGTCCCTGGAAAAGGCTGTGTGTGTAAATTGCTGTTCTACCCCTGTTTTTATTTAGGTCAAAACCCAGGACACTCAGGACCATCTCTAGTGATACACCTGTTTACAGTAAAATGGTCTTTCACTACCTGACAACAAATAAAAGGACACTTGCTCATGCTGGAGAGATCAAGGCAACTGAGATCTCAGTTGCCTTTCTCTGGAGTTTGCATTACTCAAACAGGTTAAAAAGATAAAGAGAGTGAATGCACATTCATGCATTGACATTTTGACTTCAACAGTATGTAAGGTCTTAGAACAGATATCAAAGGAAAGAAGTCAAAGATATGACTGCAAATGGAAAACATCAGAAATGCATGTTTATCTGAGGACAATCATGTTAGACAATTTAATATTCTCCCATGATAAAATCATGGATAAGAGCAATTCAGTTGACTTAATTTGTCTAGCTTTAAGGAAAGCTTTTGATACTGTACTTCCTGGGAAAATATTGTCCAAAGTAGATGAGGATCAGTGATACAATCATGAGGAGGATACAGAGTTGGCTCAAAGAGAAACTACAGTAGGTTATGCCGACTGGAGAATTTTATGGCTGGAGAGTAGTTGTCAGTGATGTTTCTCAGAGGTCAGTCTTAGGACACATCTTGTTTAACATTTTGTTATTAGCCTTAGTACAAAAACTAGATGTTTCCTCATGAAATCTGAAGATGACACTAAGTTGAGGGTAGTGCTGACATGAAAAATTTTAATAATCTTGTGGATGGAGCATTAGAAACAGAATGAAGTTTAGAAGTATAAGTGACAAGTCATGCACTTGGGGACCAATAATAAGAATCTCAGATATAAACTGGAGAAATACAGACTGGAAACAACTGAAGAGAAGACCTTGGGTGTACTGGTCAATTATAGGATTACCATGAGCTGCCAACATGATGCAGCTATGAAAAAGGCTAATGCAATCTTAGGGCATATTAGATAGGACATGCATGGCAGACAAGGCAAAAGTATCATTGTATAAGGCACTGATAAAACCACATCTAGAATACTGGGTGCAGCTCTTGTCATTAATGTTTAAAAAAAAAAAAAGAGCAGCAAAATGGAATGTGCTCAAAGAAGGACCACTAAGACTATTGAGGGAATGGAGTTCTTTCTTACAAGAGGTTTAAGAAGTTTGGTTTGTTTAGCTCAGTGATGGTCAACCTTTTGGCCCCATGGGCCAGATGAGTGGCACAGGACCTGTTTATGGGCAGATTGGGCCCTGGGGCCTGGCACCACTCCCTCCCTGCCCTGCACACAAGGATTGGGACCTGATGGCCTACCATCACTCCCTCTCTGCCCAACATGCTGGGATTGGGCCCTGGAGGCCTGCTGCTATCCCCATTGCACCAGGGTTGGAACTCCAGAGCATGGTGCCACCCACTCCCCACAACAGGCCTGGCACTGCCCCCTCCCACCACCATGCATGCTGGGATTGGGCACCAGATCCAGTTCACATGGCCCGGGGCTCCCCATGGGTCCAAAGATTTGACAGTGGGGGGCAGTGCCACCAATCTCCTGCTCCAAATTTCCAGACCCATGGGTAGCCCTGTGGGCCAAAGGTTGAGCTCCTTGGTTTACCTTAAATAATACAGAGCTTGATGGCATGTTAATCATATCCTCATATTATTACACCTTACAAGTACATTATTGGGGTGACTATTAGGGAAAGAGAAGAGATTGTAAGCTGAA